>NC_092292.1:3796423-3816423 GCF_036320965.1 Panulirus ornatus | reverse complement strand
CAACATTCACTCTTCTTTTCTGAAAACCCATACAAATCTTCACCTTAGCCTCCACAAGATAATGATCAGACATCCCTCCAGTTGCACCTCTCAGCACATTAACATCCAAAAGTCTCTCTGTCGCACGCCTGTCAATTAACACGTAATCCAATAACGCTCTCTGGCCATCTCTCCTACTTACATAAGTATACTTATGTATATCTCGCTTTTTAAACCAGGTATTCCCAATCATCAGTCCTTTTTCAGCACACAAATCTACAAGCTCCTCACCATTTCCATTTACAACACTGAACACCCCATGTATACCAATTATTCCCTCAACTGCCACATTACTCACCTTTGCATTTAAATCACCCATTACTATAACCCGGTCTCGTGCATCAAAACCACTAACACACTCATTCAGCTGCTCCCAAAACACTTGCCTCTCTTGATCTTTCTTCTCATGCCCAGGTGCATATGCACCAATAATCACCCACCTCTCTCCATCAACTTTCAGTTTTACCCATATTAATCGAGAATTTACTTTCTTACACTCTATCACATACTCCCACAACTCCTGTTTCAGGATTATTGCTACTCCTTCCCTTGCTCTTGTCCTCTCACTAACCCCTGACTTTACTCCCAAGACATTCCCAAACCACTCTTCCCCTTTACCCTTGAGCTTCGTTTCACTCAGAGCCAAAACATCCAGGTTCCTTTCCTCAAACATACTACCTATCTCTCCTTTTTTCACATCTTGGTTACATCCACACACATTTAGGCACCCCACTCTGAGCCTTCGAGGAGGATGAGCACTCCCCGCGTGACTTCTTCTTCTGTTTCCCATTTTAGAAAGTTAATACAAGGAGGGGAGGATTTCTGGCCCCCCGCTCCCGTCCCCTCTAGTCGCTTTCTACGACACGCGAGGAATACGTGGGAAGTATTCTTTCACCCCTATCCCCAGGGATAATATACACATATATATACATATACACATACACACACATACACATACATACGCACATATACACACACACACACACATACATATATGTACATATGAAAAATGTAAGAAACAATTTAGAAAACTGAAACTTCTAGCTTGAAATGAATGAAAAAAAATGAATGTCACATAATGATTCAACCTCTGGCTATGGAAAAAAGGAAATGTATAATATATTTACACAAACGTCAATAGCAGTTCTCATCAATTTAACGACTGTATCAATAGGCTTCAATGTCTAAGCTAAATTTTTCTCCAATTTCACTATTTCCCTTCACATTTTCAATTGTGTCTGAAGGTTCTACTTCAAGAGTGATTGTTTTTCCAGTATATATATATATATATATATATATATATATATATATATATATATATATATATATATATATATATATATATATATATATATATATATATATATATATTTATTTTTTTTTTTTTTTTATACCTCGTCGCTGTCTCCCGCGTTTGCGAGGTAGCGCAAGGAAACAGACGAAAGAAATGGCCCAACCCGCCCCATACACACGTACATACACACGTCCACACACGCAAATATACATACCTACACAGCTTTCCATGGTTTACCCCGGACGCTTCACATGCCTTGATTCAATCCACTGACAGCACGTCAACCCCTGTATACCACATCGCTCCAATTCACTCTATTCCTTGCCCTCCTTTCACCCTCCTGCATGTTCAGGCCCCGATCACACAAAATCCTTTTCACTCCATCTTTCCACCTCCAATTTGGTCTCCCTCTTCTCCTCGTTCCCTCCACCTCCGACGCATATATCCTCTTGGTCAATCTTTCCTTACTCATTCTCTCCATGTGCCCAAACCATTTCAAAACACCCTCTTCTGCTCTCTCAACCACGCTCTTTTTATTTCCACACATTTCTCTTACCCTTACGTTACTTACTCGATCAAACCACCTCACACCACACATTGTCCTCAAACATCTCATTTCCAGCACATCCATCCTCCTGCGAACAACTCTATCCATAGTCCACGCCTCGCAACCATACAACATTGTTGGAACCACTATTCCTTCAAACATACCCATTTTTGCTTTCCGGGATAATGTTCTCGACTTCCACACATTTTTCAAGGCTCCCAAAATTTTCGCCCCCTCCCCCACCCTATGATCCACTTCCGCTTCCATGGTTCCATCCGCTGACAGATCCACTCCCAGATATCTAAAACACTTCACTTCCTCCAGTTTTTCTCCATTCAAACTCACCTCCCAATTCACTTGACCCTCAACCCTACTGTACCTAATAACCTTGCTCTTATTCACATTTACTCTTAACTTTCTTCTTCCACACACTTTACCAAACTCCGTCACCAGCTTCTGCAGTTTCTCACATGAATCCGCCACCAGCGCTGTATCATCAGCGAACAACAACTGACTCACTTCCCAAGCTCTCTCATCCCCAACAGACTTCATACTTGCCCCTCTTTCCAAGACTCTTGCATTTACCTCCCTAACAACCCCATCCATAAACAAATTAAACAACCATGGAGACATCACACACCCCTGCCGCAAACCTACATTCACTGAGAACCAATCACTTTCCTCTCTTCCTACACGTACACATGCCTTACATCCTCGATAAAAACTTTTCACTGCTTCTAACAACTTTCCTCCCACACCATATATTCTTAATACCTTCCACAGAGCATCTCTATCAACTCTATCATATGCCTTCTCCAGATCCATAAATGCTACATACAAATCCATTTGCTTTTCTAAGTATTTCTCACATACATTCTTCAAAGCAAACACCTGATCCACACATCCTCTACCACTTCTGAAACCACACTGCTCTTCCCCAATCTGATGCTCTGTACATGCCTTCACCCTCTCAATCAATACCCTCCCATATAATTTACCAGGAATACTCAACAAACTTATACCTCTGTAATTTGAGCACTCACTCTTATCCCCTTTGCCTTTGTACAATGGCACTATGCTCGCATTCCGCCAATCCTCAGGCACCTCACCATGAGTCATAAATACATTAAATAACCTTACCAACCAGTCAACAATACAGTCACCCCCTTTTTTAATAAATTCCACTGCAATACCATCCAAACCTGCTGCCTTGCCGGCTTTCATCTTCCGCAAAGCTTTTACTACCTCTTCTCTGTTTACCAAATCATTTTCCCTAACCCTCTCACTTTGCACACCACCTCGACCCAAACACCCTATATCTGCCACTCTGTCATCAGACACATTCAACAAACCTTCAAAATACTCATTCCATCTCCTTCTCACATCACCACTACTTGTTATCACCTCCCCATTTACGCCCTTCACTGAAGTTCCCATTTGCTCCCTTGTCTTACGCATATATATATATATATATATATATATATATATATATATATATATATATATATATATATATATATATATATATATATATATATAAGGTTATATATATATATAAGGTTATTTAATGTATGTATGACTCATGGTGAGATGCCTGAGGATTGGTGGAATGCGTGCATAGTGCCATTGTACAAAGGCAAAGGGGATAAGAGTGAGTGCTCAAATTACAGAGGTAGAAGTTTGTTGAGTATTCCTGGTAAATCATATGGGAGGGTATTGATTGAGAGGGTGAAGGCATGTACAGAGCATCAGATTGGGGAAGAGCAGTGTGGTTTCAGAAGTGGTAGAGAATGTGTGGATCAGGTGTTTGCTTTGAAGAATGTATGTGAGAAATACTTAGAAAAGCAAATGGATTTGTATGTAGCATTTATGGTTCTGGAGAAGGCTTATGATAAAGTCGATAGAGATGCTCTGTGGAAGGTATTAAGAATATATGGTGTGGGAGGCAAGTTGTTAGAAGCAGTGAAAAGTTTTTATCGAGGATGTAAGGCATGTGTACGTGTAGGAAGAGAGGAAAGTGATTGGTTCTCAGTGAATGTAGGTTTGCGGCAGGGGTGTGTGATGTCTCCATGGTCGTTTAATTTGTTTATGGATGGGGTTGTTAGGGAGGTAAATGCAAGAGTTTTGGAAAGAGGGGCAAGTATGAAGTCTGTTGGGGATGAGAGAGCTTGGGAAGTGAGTCAGTTGTTGTTCGCTGATGATACATCGCTGGTGGCTGATTCATGTGAGAAACTGCAGAAGCTGGTGACTGAGTTTGGTAAAGTGTGTGAAGAAGAAAGTTAAGAGTAAATGTGAATAAGAACAAGGTTATTAGGTACAGTAGGGTTGAGGGTCAAGTCAATTGGGAGGTAAGTTTGAATGGAGAAAAACTGGAGGAAGTAAAGTGTTTTAGATATCTGGGAGTGGATCTGGCAGCGGATGGAACCATGTAAGCGGAAGTGGATCATAGGGTGGGGGTGGGGGGGGGGGGGGGGGGCGAAAATCCTGGGAGCCTTGAAGAATGTGTGGAAGTCGAGAACATTATCTCGGAAAGCAAAAATGGGTATGTTTGAAGGAATAGTGGTTCCAACAATGTTGTATGGTTGCGAGGCGTGGGCTATGGATAGAGTTGTGCGCAGGAGGATGGATGTGCTGGAAATGAGATGTTTGAGGACAATGTGTGGTGTGAGGTGGTTTGATCGAGTAAGTAACGTAAGGGTAAGAGAGATGTGTGGAAATAAAAGAGCGTGGTTGAGAGAGCAGAAGAGGGTGTTTTGAAATGTTTTGGGCGCATGGAGAGAATGGGTGAGGAAAGATTGACCAAGAGGATATATGTGTCGGAGGTGGAGGGAACGAGAAGTGGGAGACCAAATTGGAGGTGGAAAGATGGAGTGAAAAAGATTTTGTGTGATCGGGGCCTGAACATGCAGGAGGGTGAAAGGAGGGCAAGGAATAGAGTGAATTGGATCGATGTGGTATACCGGGGTTGACGTGCTGTCAGTGGATTGAATCAGGGCATGTGAAGAGTCTGGGGTAAGCCATGGAAAGTTGTGTGGGGCCTGGATGTGGAAAGGGAGCTGTGGTTTCGGGCATTATTGCGTGGCTGCTAGAGAGTGAACGAATGGGGCCTTTGTTGTCTTTTCCTAGCGCTACCTCGCACACATGAGGGGGGAGGGGGATGTTATTCCATGTATGGCGAGGTGGCGATGGGAATGACTAAAGGCAGACAGTGTGAATTGTGTGCATGGGTATATATGTCTGTGTCTGTCTGTGTATATATATGTGTACATTGAGATGTATAGGTATGTATATTTGCGTGTGTGGACGTGTATGTATATACATGTGTATGTGGATGGGATGGGCCATTTCTTTCGTCTGTTTCCTTGCGCTACCTCACAAACGCGGGAGACAGCGACAAAGCAAAATAATAATAATGATATATATATATATATATATATATATATATATATATATATATATATATATATATATATATATATATATATATATATATATATATATATACGTCAAAGGCTTAACTACCTCATCATTCGCTAGTTCATCGTCCTCAGATAAGACTTATCAGGACCTGCATATTGTTAACTTCTAATTTGTTTACCGATGACAGTATATCTTCAACTTTTATATCAATATGTTGCAGAACGTTCTCCTCTGTTATTAATGAAACTGGATTCTAAACTTAAGATGTGCCTTCAGTCGTTAATGCAGATGCATGATAACCATTTAAGATTTTAGTTATGGTTTCGTCGTCTTGAACCAAGACAGTTCTCCGTAATTACTGAACCAGTTAACTAGGCAATGACTCCCTTGCTTCTAACATGATTCTAAAACTTCTTTGTGTTCCTTTTCCTGTTTTCAGTAATATGCACTTTATACTGACCTTTATTTTGTCATATAAATCTCTTAGTTTACGTAAAGTTACATGCTTTACTCTATCAAGTTGACTACTGGTTTCTTTAAGTTTCTTATATGCTACTTTCTCAGACAACATGCTTTTCCTTATTGCATTTTTGCACCATTTTGGCTTGTCTTTGGCAAAAGACTGTGTACTACGTACTGGTACATATGTTCCCTCAACTAATTTGAAAGTTCTATTGAAGAGTTTCCAAGGTAACCTCATGTCTTTTCATTAGCCATATCATCCCAGATTTGTTCATCAAGAGCAGTGCGAAGATCGAGAAAAAGGAAGAAAATCTGCAAGTCTAAAATCTGGTATTTTCTTGCGACTTTCATGTTGACCCAAATTACTATTAGTATTGAAATTTTCCTCAAAAGTAATTTGTTGGTGATCACTTGTACCTAACTTTTCTCCAGATGCAACACTATCGACGAAATTCTCATTTATATCTCGAACTAAATCTAACATGTTCTGCATGTGGGCAGGTTTGTCGAATAGAAAACAAAAATAAAAACTCAATTCCTTCAGCAAGTAACGTTGTTGCCGACCAGTAGGTCATCTGTCATGTGATATTAACATGTTTGTTCTGATGAGTACATTCACCTCATACACTGATATGTGTCTTTTTTCTACATATAAGTTACTAAATTTCTGTAAAGAATGTTCGAGAAATAATTGATATAAATTCTGCTTCGTTGTTTTATTTCCAGCGGATCACTGCGGCGATTACCCTCAGTCCTCTGGGAAATGAAATCAATACATGTAACTCTGTACTGGTGTACTGCGTTCACACACACACACACACACACACACACACACACACACACACACACACACACACACGAACAATATTGTTCTTTGTAGTCAGATAGAATATATAGTGTGTACAGCACCTTCCTATTTTCACTGTTTCATTAGAATATTATGGGATTATCTAACACATAAGAATCAACCACTGAGATCATGATGTACACGCACGTACGAGGAAGGTAAAAAGTTGTATCAGTTCCGTTTGACAAGCATCAGTTTAGTTCACTTACAGCGTGACAGAAAGGTAATTACCTCTTCTTACCTGCAGCGCCGGGAGAGAGCAGTCACTGGTGTATCTGTCAAGGAAATTTGTGTACAACATCATGATCAGCAGTGTGGGGTCTGGGCGCTCACTCATACCCTTCCTACACTGTAACTTACCATCTCACACTGGCGGAAGTAATAGTAGCAATTCTCGTTATGCCTATATGCAAAGTACAATTTTCATGATACTTATATTCTAAACTTTTTTTCTAGCACGGATTGGACTTTTGAGACACTTATCATTAAGTTGAAATTTTCCTTAAGACTTGAAATACGATATCAAGGGAAGACGATTTATAACAATGTCTTTTTTGAAGACGAGAACGCATGAGAAATGCACGAGAAATTCCAGTAGGATTTAGATTCCTGAAGACGATTTAACAAGGAACATATAACTGCCATCACTCAGGAAAGATATTTGTAGGAAAGATTCTGTCATGTTTACTGTGCATCTGGATGTTGATATTCTGTGACCTTACAGATATATCATCGCCTCATATGTGCGAATATGTTTGAGTGGAGGTCTTTTAGTGATAGTGGCACGTCTGTCAAGGATACATGGTCAGATATGACCAGATTACACCGTTCTAAAGCTGGGAGTTGAATAATGTCTGATTATAAGATAAGGAAACATGTGACGTATTTCATTAGTATAAGTTGAAATAAACTGAGTAAGTTTTACTGATAAAGAAATATACACCCAATGGGTGTTACCAGCTTTAACTTCACTGACAACCCAGAACAGAAAATGGTATGATATCAGAATCATATAATGAAAGTTTTCTGGCCTCATGTGCCATGTGTGGGGAATATTTACCATCTTTTATAATACTAAGCTGGGAGGTAGTGGGATTGTTGAATGGAACGGTGTGAGGTGAGGCCTGCTAGATGATACAGAGGATCTTTCAAGAGAAGTTGTGTGTTGTTAAAGAAGAATAGATAATCTGTAAAGATGTTTATTCTCAAGTGTGTTAGAGAAAGAGAAAGATGCGAACTCCAAGTATGAGAGGTTAAGAATGTCTGCCATATTTGCATTTGCGCCATGTGCTGGCTGAGTGGAGGCTGAGGACATAATCATCTCGTGTATACTCCTAACAGTTGCTGATAAACATTATAAGTCTCTCTTATATTAACCAGATGTGGGCAGTAGCTTGACTACATGTGTTGAACACCGAGGATAAAGATCATTCTAATATGATATATAGAACACAGGGAAGTTATTTCTTGTTTGACTTAGGTGATAAGGAGGAGAAAACAATGCTAAAGATGTTAAATGAAATATATTTTGATGTAAGAAAAACTGCTAAGTTGATGGTAGTGAGACGATCTGTAAAAGATCCCGTCTACAGTGGGATGGAAGGACAGTTCCAGGTACAGTATTGTACCAGGACTCAGACGGAACTGTCACAGTGCAAGTCTCTCACAACAGGTGAAGCAGAACAATATTCTTACCTCTAGATGTTCTCATGCCATGGTGCAGGGATGGTGGTGTCTGCCTGGGGTAATATACCCTACTCTCAGAGGAGACACAGAGGAATACGTACAACAACACACCAATGGTTCTTGCGTGTCTGTTTATGACACCAGAAGTGACATGAGACCATGATCTTAATGTGGCAGGAACATAAAAGCTGGAACACTACCGGGAGAACTGCCCTGTAAACCTTATATGTAACTGTGGAGGCGTTAATAACATGAGCCGCAGACTTGGAGGCAAGTATTTGTCAAGTTTGTTTCTTAATGTATATCTGGACTTGCTCTCAACTACTGTTGTTTGTGGATCATTCCATAAGTTACAATCCTGCTGAACAAACAAAACTTTGAATGTAAAACTTTTTCCTCGATTTTGTATCCATTGCTTAGAGTGATATCACACTGAATTGGCCTTAAACAGTTACTTAGATCAAGATTGTCAAAGCTTTGATGCTTTTGAATGTCTTGTTTAAAGTTACCCTCTAATCTCTCCTTAGATAAACTAATCAGGTTTGGATCATTTAAAGAACTTTCATAAGACTAAAATTTTCTCAAGATATATATGACTGGCTATTTCTGCTGCTGTCTCCGTGATCCACTGTGTCTGGCGCAGATATTCACTATTTTGATTAATAACTGAAGTTTCAACATTTTCTGTAGCTTGGAAGATGGCGAAGATAACTGCTGAAAGATTTTCTGTATAGACGCCTCACAAGTTCATGCTAGTGGCTACGAGCACTGTGTGTCAAGCTGATAACCCGTTCAAGGACAACAGCAACTGTACCTCGACCATACATGCATAAATATGGCAACTCAAAATCATTCGCTTTCAAATAAAAAGCATATAAAAACTTGTTTTGAGTCTGAATACATCCTAGACATGGGCAGTTTGATGGAACTCTTCCATATGCAGTACTTCCAGTGCATGTCATACTTCAGTCTGGCAGTCATATGGTGGACCAAGACCTCTGACCGTTAACGATGGTGTTACTAACGAGTGACACAGTGTTGCTCGCTGTAGGGAGGGGAAGTTGTTATTTTCCTCAAGGTTTAATTCTTAACTGTACGGTATCTGGCAACCTTTTATTGTTCCTCCAAGGTTGTTGTATTAGCGGCTCCATTTCTCTGTTTCACTCTGGTGTGTCTTGATATGTCCTCAACCTTGTCCTCTGAAATATATACCGTGTCGGTGTTAAACCTGAAATTTATCACACTGGTAATGTTCAGAGGAGGACAATAAAATGTGAGAGGCAGTGATCATCGTCTGGAGCAAGAGGGTAATCAGTGAGCTGTTCAGATGTCATCGTCGTGCTCTGGTGTAGAGGACTAGATGTGCTGCTTCTTTCATATTCTGATTTCTTTTACCTCAGCCACCCGCTTCCCTCCTCTCTGACTCTAGTTTGAACTCCTCTGACTTAGATATGACCTGAGTCATCGTGGTTGTAGGATTTTCCAAAAGTTCTTGGCTTTAGGTAAGGTTTGTCTCGCCTCTGGCATTCTGCTGGTCCCTCGATCCTGCATCCTTGGCTTCCTCTCTCATCCTTTCCTTTATGTCTAACGTTCTCCTACCACTGATCTAGTTAGGTCTGTTTCTTCTTATGCTCAGTTTCTTATGTCGGTGAGTTAACTACGAATTTTCCCTGAAACCTTAGGCAAAAGTACTTCTGGTTTGGTAGTTTTCTTTCTGTAGTTTTGTATGACTTGTGGTAGAAACTTTTTGTGAATCATTTATTTACTTTGATGGCTCCCGGTGGCAGAGTGGTCCAGAAGGAGACCCGCTAATGGCTTAGCAATAATAGATGTGGCTGAAGGCAGGTCATTCACTGCGAACATCTACACTTCTTGTTCAATATTCCCAGATGAAATATACTACAGGTGTGAGCGTGTGGTGAGGAGGAACAGTCTCATGTATAACTTGTTCTGCAGCTGTTGAACCAGAGGAACAATCATGTTTATGTTTCCTTCCAGCTGGTATTAGTTTTAATGTTTCACCAGAGGATTATTTCCTAGTATCTCCGTTTTCTAATATTTTGATCAGTATGTTCACTGATAATCACGAGAATTTTACGTAAATTTATTTTCACTGATATTTCTCTTACTATTTATTCAGCAAGTCACTGGTTGTATGGACATCAAGTACATTATGATATGATCAAGAACCTTTCCTTCTCATTGGCTGGTGTGAATAAAGAAGCAGCAGAAATGTTTGCCTCTCTGGTCTTGGTGAAGTTTACCTTTGCCAACCGTGTCATCCTCGCCTCCCTTATTATATCAACCCGTCTCTGACCCCAACCTTCAGCTGTGACGGTTGACTTTATATCCAACTATTTAACCTAAAACCAATACAAAACCTTATGAAATGATGCATTACTTCCTCTGTGTCTCCAGTGTAAGTGTATTCTCGAGCAGCTGCCGCAGTATATGAACACAGTACCGTTATCTGCTCGTGATAACCTCAGCAGATGTATAGATGCAACGAACAAGACCAATCCATCGTGAAGACTGATGATGTATTCTTAATGTATTTTGATTTATTTCGGATCAGTCCTCTTTTGATTTACTTATTTATTTGTTCATTGTATAGTCTACAGGAGGAGGCGACACTCATGAAAGGTGTCCGAGCACCAGGAGATTTTCAAGTAAGTTGAGGACGGACAGAAACATTTCTTGAAACAAGCGAAGGACAAGAAAATGAAATTAGCCATATCTCCTCTCTGCCCACTCTCATGAATTAGGTAAACATTTGTTAAATATTCCATTATATGATTAACGGATTATGAAATTCTGGCAGCCATTCGGTTGAAAATATAGAGTTGAGGAATTGCATAACTGGGGGTCATAGTAGTAACTAGTTAGGGACATGTTATTTCACCAGGTCAAAGGTCAGCAGTCTTGAAAGAAAAAATAAAAGATATACTAGAAACTATACAACTTGTTTTTTCTTCCTTAAAATCGTCAATTTCCTGCCAAACTATTTTGACATTTTCTTAAATTCCAACATAATTATTACCATTACTGTTTGATGTGTACTCTGATACATTCAGTTTCCCTACAAGCTCGATGAATCAAGCCTAATCCTGGAGAGAACCAGCCTTATGGTAGTAAACTGAGTCGACATCATACAAGAGAATCTGTACACGTGCCACTGTGCTGCTGCTGACCCTCTGCATCTCCCTCATTACTCCGTCAAACTCTTACCCAAATCAATGAAACAATAAATTCCATATGTAATGTATGCCTTCATCATTGTTGTTAATATCCCTAGTCCTACCCTTTACCCTCACAGCTTTTGATGAAACACAAAAAATACACAAGTATACAAACCACTAGAAAGTTTTTACTACAGCATTTTGTAGATATAGTATTTTCTCAAACTAACTATTTCATTACCAAGTAGGACAGTGCAGTATAGTCATACTTTTGGAAGAGGTCACCCAGCACAAGTACAAGAACTTTTTTCTTCCCACTTTTACGTAAGTGTTCCTCTTATTTTTGTACTTTTGACTATGTTTTTGTTAGAAAATTTTCTTTGTAAGAATGTGAAGATATTTGTGTGGCTCACGTTGCCGCTGCTTAACCATGAGACGCCACAAGTGGTATGTACAAGACACGTCAAGTTGGGAGGTTGTGTCATCGTCCTTGCGTCTCCTTCTCATCCTGGAGCCAGTAGTAGGTTTATGATGTATTAAAAGTCTGGGTCGGGCGACAGCTGGGCTTCCTGGACGTATCCAACTCAGGCAGCACAAGATGCTTCACACTCCACCGTCCTCCATGTTTTTCCTCGTGGATATCATAACTGCTACATACGTCCCTCTGGAACACAGACGTTTCCAAACGCTGAGTGTCGAGTGATCTTCCACACGAAGACGCGAGAGAGGCAGGAGAAACATTTTGTATACCAACTGTCCACTGAGGAAACTGGGTTAGTGGTATAGGGTCAGTGTTATGATAAGGATCGGATAAGTATCGAGTGTGGAATAGTGAAAAGGCGAATTAGTGGAGTCATTAACCGAGGAAATTAAGATCATTGCCTTAGTAATGCAACAAATGGTGTCCTACATTACGCAGAACAGAGACCAGGGGCAGTGGGTATCCAACCACCATGGAGACAGTTTGCCCTGCCTGGGGGGCATGACGCTAACATCTACTAGAAATTCCGGTAAATCATACCTCGCTCTGTTACACAGGATGTCTTCATAATTTGTGTAACGCTCGTCCTCGTGTAAAGGTAACGAGCCAATAATATGTCTACAAGTGTCACTGATAATACCCATTCCAACAGGGTAAGAGTGGAGGTAGAACAACGCAGGAGCCGCTGGCCAGTATGGGCCTAGAGGAAATCTTTGGCAGTGTGTATGGACGGAAACAGTGAGCTGTACCAAGACTGGTACGTACGCTGGGTGCACCGCGCTGCATGTGAATAGTGTAAGTACAGGCCAACTTGATCTGGGTAACGTGGGCCGTCTCTTGGCAAGGACTGCCGCACGCCCAGATCCCCGTGCATGTACGGACCTAATTGATTGGTAGGACATTTGTAACCAGTTGATGCTACATTAAGTGAACTTTTACCTCCAAAGACTAAGCAGAGTCGCTAGTCAGTGTTATACTATGCGGCTGGAATAAGTGTAATGCTTTTTTAAAGTGCTTAAGTGGATTAACTAAATTCCCCTCACACTTGTGCATTAGAGTGTTTTAGTTATTATTAGCAGGTGTGTTAGGATGTATGACATGTTATTTCTACCATTATTTTGAATTACTTATTAAAGGTGAGAATATCACGGCCTTCCCTTAGCCTACAGGAAAGTGAGTGGTCCCATTATGCTTAGAAATCCATTGACCCAGTTGGGTCATCAATGATCTCATTAAAGAGTGACACTTAAACCACGGCTTATGGGTCCTTATAGTAATGTTAAGTGATCAGTCGTCACCTCTAACAACTAACAGTGAGTTCTCTTACTTTGATTTATTCTTTTATGCTTTTTTCTTGTAAATTATGAAGAGATTTTATTGAGTCTTATTTTCTATAATCTTACATTCAATACAACGTTTTCTAACAACACATTCTTCAAGAGATAATGTGAGGATTATTGTGTCGTATCAGTGATAAGAACGGAGTGCATACCCACTCTTAAACCTAACCTAGTAGCATCAACCCATTTTCCTCATAAGACAATTGCTAAATGATATAATATTAGATGATGTTGATGATAATAATGATGATAACAACAACAACAACAACAATACTAATCATGAAAATAATGATGATAATGATGATGATAATAATAATAATAATAACAATAATAATAATAATAATAATAATAATGATAATAATGATAATGATAGCAATAATAGTATTAATAATAATGAAAATGATAGAAATAATAATAATAATGATAATCATAGTGATAATAATGACAATGATAATGATGATAATAATAATAATAATAATCATAATAATGATAATGATGATAACAATAATAATAATAATAATAATAATAATAATAATAATAATGATAATAATAATAATAATAAAAATGATAATGATAATAATATTTATAGTAGAAATAATAATAATAACAACAACAATGATAATGATAATGATGATGATAATAATAATAATAATAATAATGATAATAATAATAATAATGATAATAATAATGTATGTATATACATGTGTATGTGGGTGGGTTGGACCATTCTTTCTTCTGTTTCCTTGCGCTGCCTTGCTAAAGTGGGAGACAGCGACAAAGTATGATAGAGTAAATAAATAGAATATATATATATATATATATATATATATATATATATATATATATATATATATATATATATATATATATATATATATATAGGGGAGAAAGAATACTTCCCACGTATTCCCTGCGTGCTGTAGAAGGCGACTAAAAGGGGAGGGAGCGGGGGGCTGGAAATCCTCCCCTCTCGTTTTTTTTTTTTTAATTTTCCAAAAGAAGGAACAGAGAATTGGGCCAGGTGAGGGTATTCCCTTAAGGCCCAGCCCTCTGTTCTTAACGCTACCTCGCTAATGCGGGAAATGGCGAATAGTTTGAAAGAAAAAGAAAGAAAATAATAATAATGATAATAATGATAGTATTAATAATAATAATAACAACAATGACAATCATAGCAATAACGATCATTATTATTGTTATTCTCATTATTACTACTATCATATTATTATCATGATAGTAGTATAGATAATAATAATGATAAACAATGATAGTAATATGTAAGAGTAGATAGAGAGTAGTTCTAGTTTAATGTGGGACTGCGGCAGGGGTGTGTGATGTCATCATGGCTGTTTGATTTGTTTATGTATGGGGTGGTGAGGAAGGTACATGCAAGGGTCTTGGAGGGGCGTGTGATGTGAGGTAGTTTGATCTAGTAAGTCATGAAAGGGTGGGAGCGAGATGTTAGTAATAAGAGGAGCGTAGTCGAGAGAGCAGAGGAGGGTGTACTGACATGGTTTGGACATATGGACAGGAACGAGAGGCTGACAAAGAGAATCATTGTGTTGAAAGTGAAGGTGAGAGTGAGAAAGGGGAAGCCAAACTGGAGATCAAAGGATGAAGCGAAAATATTTTAAGTGGTCGGGGCCTGAATATGCAGGAGATTAGAAATCGTGCACGGGATGAAACGAAAGAAATGATGTGATATACATGGGGCGGCGTGCTTTCAGTGGACTGAGCCAGGGCATGTGAAGCAGACTGAGAAAACCACAGAAGAATCTTTGGGACCTGGATGTGGTTTCGGTGCATTACACATGAGAGCTAGAGATTGGATGTGGGTGACTGACGCCTTTTCCTCGTCTGTTCCTGGCTCTACCTGGCTAATGCTGGAAAAGGCAAACAAGCTTAAGAAATAAGAATGATAAAAAGATGATAATAATAGTAATAATGATGTATAATAACAGTAACAATGATAATGATAACAATGATCATAATGATAGCATGCCAAGTATAAGTACCAACCATGTTCCTCACATTAGCTGATATTAAGCTCTTCCGCTGTGATCATGTTAACTCAAGTTGATGAATTGTTTCAAACACTTTCAGCAATAATCTGAAAGGTAATTGTTCTTTTTGAAGTCTTTGATGGTTCTCATCACTTTAAGTATCCCAAAAAATTTTTTCATTAACCTAACGAATAAAAGTAGGCAACTACACCTGCTGTATCATACACACACAACGTTCAGACATTGTTAGTGGAAGGCAGTGACGGGGATCAGTATATGATTACCAAGCAATTATCATTATCATTATTATCATTGTTATTATTATTATTATCATGATTATCACTATCATCATTATCATTATTATCATTATTATTATTATCATTGTTATTATCATTATTGTTATCATTATTATTTTTAATATCATTATTATCATTATCATTATTATTATTATCATTATTATCATGATTATTACTATCATCATTATCATTATTATTATCATCATTATTATTATCATTATTATCATTATTATTATTATCATTATTATTATTATTATTATTATTATTATTATTATTATTATTATTATTATTATTATTATCATTGTTATTATTTTTATTTTTTTTTTTTTCATACTATTCGCCATTTCCCGCGATAGCGAGGTAGCGTTAAGAACAGAGGACTGGGCCTTTGAGGGAATATCCTCACCTGGCCCCCTTCTCTGTTCCTTCTTTTGGAAAATTAAAAAAAAACGAGAAGGGAGGATTTCCAGCCCCCCGCTCCCTTCCCTTTTAGTCGCCTTCTACGACACGCAGGGAATACGTGGGAAGTATTCTTTCTCCCCTATCCCCAGGGATAAACCACGGCTTATTTTTATTATTATCACTATTATCATCAATATCATTTTTATCATTGTTTATTATTATCATCATTATCATTATCATCATTATCATTATCATTATTGTTATTACTATCATTATCATTATTATTCTAATTATATATATAACTTATACTTAGCCGCTGTCTCCCGCGTTAACAAGGTAGCGCAAGCAAACAGACAAAAGAATGGTCCAACCCACCCACGTACACATGTATGTACATACACGTCTGCATACGCACATATACATACCTATACTTTTCAGCGTATACGTGCATATACATACACAAACATATACGTATGTACACATGTACATATCCATACTTGCTGCCTTCATCCATTTCCGTCGCCACCCCGCCACACATGAAATGGTACCCCCCTCCCCCGCTCGCGCGGGAGGTAACGCTAGGAAAAGACAACAAAGGCCACATTCGTTCACACTCAGTTCCTATTATCATTATTATTATAATCATAATAATTATCATTACTATTATTGTTATTACTATTATCATTATTATCAATATTACTATCATAATTATTAATATCATTATTATCATTATTATTATCATTATTATTATTATTATCATTATTATTATTATCATTATTATTATTATTATTATTATAATTATTGTTATTGTCATTATCATTACTATTATCATTATTATTATTATTATTATCATTATTATTATTATCATTGTTATTATCATTATTACTATTATTATTATTGTTATTATTATTATTATTATTATTATTATTATTGTTATTATTATTATTATTATTATTATTATTATTATTATTATCATTATTATTATTATCATTATTATTACTATCATTATCATTATTATTATTATTATTATTATTATTATTATTATTATTATTACTATTATTATTATTATTATTCTTGTTGTTGTTATTATTATTATAATTATTATTATTGTTATTATTATTATTATTATTATCATTATTATTATTATTTTTTTTATTTTTTTTATTTTGCCTTGTCGCTGTCTCCCGATTTAGCGAGGTAGCGCAAGGAAACAGACGAAAGAATGGCCCAACCCACCCACATACACATGTATATACATACACGTCCACACACGCAAATATACATACCTATACATCTCAATGTATACATATATATACACTCACAGATTTTTTCTTTTTTTTTTTTATACCTCGTCGCTGTCTCCCGCGTTTGCGAGGTAGCGCAAGGAAACAGACGAAAGAAATGGCCCAACCCCCCCCCATACACATGTACATACACACGTCCACACACGCAAATATACATACCTACACAGCTTTCCATGGTTTACCCCGGACGCTTCACATGCCCTGATTCAATCCACTGACAGCACGTCAACCCCGGTATACCACATTGCTCCAATTCACTCTATTCCTTGCCCTCCTTTCACCCTCCTGCATGTTCAGGCCCCGATCACACAAAATCCTTTTCACTCCATCTTTCCACCTCCAATTCGGTCTCCCTCTTCTCCTCGTTCCCTCCACCTCCGACACATATATCCTCTTGGTCAATCTTTCCTCACTCATTCTCTCCATGTGCCCAAACCATTTCAAAACACCCTCTTCTGCTCTCTCAACCACGCTCTTTTTATTTCCACACATCTCTCTTACCCTTACGTTACTTACTCGATCAAACCACCTCACACCACACATTGTCCTCAAACATCTCACTTCCAGCACATCCATCCTCCTGCGAACAACTCTATCCATAGCCCACGCCTCGCAACCATACAACATTGTTGGGACCACTATTCCTTCAAACATACCCATTTTTGCTTTCCGGGATAATGTTCTCGACTTCCACACATTTTTCAAGGCTCCCAAAATTTTCGCCCCCTCCCCCACCCTATGATCCACTTCCGCTTCCATGGTTCCATCCGCTGACAGATCCACTCCCAGATATCTAAAACACTTCACTTCCTCCAGTTTTTCTCCATTCAAACTCACCTCCCAATTGACTTGACCCTCAACCCTACTGTACCTAATAACCTTGCTCTTATTCACATTTACTCTTAACTTTCTTCTTTCACACACTTTACCAAACTCCGTCACCAGCTTCTGCAGTTTCTCACATGAATCCGCCACCAGCGCTGTATCATCAGCGAACAACAACTGACTCACTTCCCAAGCTCTCTCATCCCCAACAGACTTCATACTTGCCCCTCTTTCCAAGACTCTTGCATTTACCTCCCTAACAACCCCATCCATAAACAAATTAAACAACCATGGAGACATCACACACCCCTGCCGCAAACCTACATTCACTGAGAACCAATCACTTTCCTCTCTTCCTACACGAACACATGCCTTACATCCTCGATAAAAACTTTTCACTGCTTCTAACAACTTGCCTCCCACACCATATATTCTTAATACCTTCCACAGAGCATCTCTATCAACTCTATCATATGCCTTCTCCAGATCCATAAATGCTACATACAAATCCATTTGCTTTTCTAAGTATTTCTCACACACATTCTTCAAAGCAAACACCTGATCCACACATCCTCTACCACTTCTGAAACCACACTGCTCTTCCCCAATCTGATGCTCTGTACATGCCTTCACCCTCTCAATCAATACCCTCCCATATAATTTACCAGGAATACTCAACAAACTTATACCTCTGTAATTTGAGCACTCACTCTTATCCCCTTTGCCTTTGTACAATGGCACTATGCACGCATTCCGCCAATCCTCAGGCACCTCACCATGAGTCATACATACATTAAATAACCTTACCAACCAGTCAACAATACAGTCACCCCCTTTTTTAATAAATTCCACTGCAATACCATCCAAACCTGCTGCCTTGCCGGCTTTCATCTTCCGCAAAGCTTTTACTATCTCTTCTCTGTTTACCAAATCATTTTCCCTAACCCTCTCACTTTGCACACCACCTCGACCCAAACACCCTATATCTGCCACTCTGTCATCAGACACATTCAACAAACCTTCAAAATACTCATTCCATCTCCTTCTCACATCACCACTACTTGTTATCACCTCCCCATTTACGCCCTTCACTGAAGTTCCCATTTGCTCCCTTGTCTTACGCACCCTATTTACCTCCTTCCAGAACATCTTTTTATTCTCCCTAAAATTTACTGATAGTCTCTCACCCCAACTCTCATTTGCCCTTTTTTTCACCTCTTGCACCTTTCTCTTGACCTCCTGTCTCTTTCTTTTATACTTCTCCCACTCAATTGCATTTTTTCCCTGCAAAAATCGTCCAAATGCCTCTCTCTTCTCTTTCACTAATACTCTTACTTCTTCATCCCACCACTCACTACCCTTTCTAAACAGCCCACCTCCCACTCTTCTCATGTCACAAGCATCTTTTGCGCAATCCATCACTGATTCCCTAAATACATCCCATTCCTCCCCCACTCCCCTTACTTCCATTGTTCTCACCTTTTTCCATTCTGTACATAGTCTCTCCTGATACTTCCTCACACAGGTCTCCTTCCCAAGCTCACTTACTCTCACCACCTTCTTCACCCCAACATTCACTCTTCTTTTCTGAAAACCCATACTAATCTTCACCTTAGCCTCCACAAGATAATGATCAGACATCCCTCCAGTTGCACCTCTCAGCACATTGACATCCAAAAGTCTCTCTTTTGCACGCCTGTCAATTAACACGTAATCCAATAACGCTCTCTGGCCATCTCTCCTACTTACATAAGTATACTTATGTATATCTCGCTTTTTAAACCAGGTATTCCCAATCATCAGTCCTTTTTCAGCACATAAATCTACAAGCTCTTCACCATTTCCATTTACAACACTGAACACCCCATGCATACC
>NC_092292.1:3768923-3793923 GCF_036320965.1 Panulirus ornatus | reverse complement strand
ACCATTATACCATCACTATTTCCTCAATGGTTCAATATGTATGTAACTAGTGACTTGCATCCTTCATGCATCACATCTATGGCATCTTACGTTGATCATCAGTAAGTCAACAAGTTTCAAATTGTTCTAGGAGTATTTTGTTTACTCTTATCCCAACATTACTGCAATGTTCTGAAGATACCGGTGTATGGTTTTAGATGTTCACATGCTGTTCCAACACAGCTAATGATCTTCAGGCAATTCATCAGTGACCCAGAAATGGTCTATCGTTACTGTCACTTCCACTTTATATAACTTCAGCAGTGTATCAACACTCCTTAACTCCACCCCTATGATAGTCTATCCATACTTAACCACTATGAAACACACTGTACAATCATGCTTGCCTACTTCATCTGATGAATGAGTGCATTTCCTCCACTGCTTCAAGACGTCGACTCTGCAGGGAAGGTATGGGGCGAAATTGCTTCTGTCTCAACATACTGGCTCTACAAGGAAGGTAAAGAGACAGGCTGTGTCTGTCTCCATCTGTTCGGTCTGTAAGAAAGGTCAGGGATTCGGATGTTCCTTAGGGATTCAGCTTTAAGGTATTGGTTCAGTAAATATGGAGAGGGGCAAAGTGTGTCTGAAGTTTTTGTGTCACATACTCGCTTCTTGGTGATTCAGTCTACAACCATTGGTTCAGTCTGGTGAAGGAATGATCAAGGAGATTCCTGGTGTTCTGATTCCACATATTTACTTTACGAGGAAGATATAAGGACACGGTGTTTGTTTTTGTTTCTTTTTTGGGAGAAAATCACCGTTCTTAGCGGCGCCTTTGTCCTAAACACCTGGATAGGAGGGGAAGGGCGGGTCTTTCCTGAATTTCTACTTTTTATCTCTGAACGAAAGACAAAGGAGGTTTCCTTTGAATATTACATGTTGGTTCTCTGTGGAAAGGCGAATAGCGATGTGTCCCTACATCACATACGTGTGTGGTTGGCGGGATAATTCCTGGTTTTCTTAGCTCATGAACTAGAGTCTGATGTGGTCTTTGATGGATATGAGAATGTAGACTAGTTGGTCGATGCCTTGCAAGTTAAAGTAACCGGCTGCATTGGCAACTAGTAACCAGCAAATGGTCTTTGCACTCAGCATGTGTGGATACAAACGTGAATAACACGAAGGCTGTACAGAGGAAGGATGACCAAATACAGACGCCGGCCGGTAGCCGACACAATGTGAGGACTGATGACTTCTGTACATAGACTGGGTCACTTGGTCAGATATCAGTTGAGCGTCAAGACACGTTCTGTTGCATCAGCCAACATCCCTCGTCCTCACCTAATTCTGGGTAATGGCACAGTCCCACGATGGATCTTACCTCGATGTTTGCTCTCAAAAAGTCTGGCACTCAGTTTATGGCCTCATTCCCAGAAACCCAAACTTTGTTATCGGATTGGAAACAGTACCATGCATTCAGAGATTTTCTCATGAATATAAAGCACCAGTTGCTCTCAGCCAAGTCGACAGCGGTGTAACGCCAGGAATAAAGTAATCATAAACTTTGTACCTGATAAGGAGACGTTATATTCTTGCATCATAACTTACGACTTGCATAAGGTAGCTATTGACAACTTGTCGCCATCACCGACACTACAACCTGGAAGTAAGTCCTCACAACTTTCCTGCATCGTCATCCACTGTGACAGCTGTGATAGCCTTTCCATACCACCATCGCTGTGACAATGTCACATATCACAACCTTCCTAATCATGATTTCCTCCAATCTTTCTAACATTACGATTCACAGTAACGCCACAAAAGCTGCCCACACCATCCTGTAAGATTAGTCTTATCCATCACATTCTTCCTACATCACCCACCGCTACCAGTATCGTAGATTCTCTAAATCTCTCTACATCATTCACTGTAGTATGACTACACTAGCTCCCATGAATTCTATACATCTCCCATCAAATAGATGCTAATGTAATTCATCACAACAGTCCTACATTACACTCTACCAAGATAGACTGCAACTCCTAAAATCCTTCAAGTGTTAAACACCAATAATCAAGAACAGCAGAGTAACTTCTCATAACCATCTTGATCAGAATATCCGTAACTCTACATTAGTTTTTCATAACTTCCCTGCGTCAGTCACCATTGTAACATTACAGATGTTCCTTACATCCCTCTTCCATTGCATAAAGCCTTTTTATGTTTAATCACATGCCCAAGAACAGACAGTAACACATTAGATTTGCATTTTGTAAAAGATATGGCACTATTCACCACCACTGAAGTACATAGAATATCATATCTGATCACAACGTCAGAAAATTTACCATGAACCACTCGCACGAACAGAAGAAAAACAATTTTACGAGGGATAGGATATAAGCATATATCACAACAAAATAAACTGGGACGAGAATGTCTTTACCAATGCTGGAGTAACTTAGAACCATATACTGACAGTCATGGACGAACTAAGAAAATATTCTGTTCCTGCTGCTGATGGACTTCAGGCGATCTTCCTAAAACAGAAGATCGTAGATGAGGTAGTAAAGCCGAGATACACAAATTTACACATGTGGGACCAGTCCATAGAGGAGGATCTGATCTTCTACTGAGACAATATAGACCTGTAAGTTTCACTTCTTATGTGATTAGAGTCTTTGTCGAAATGACAAAGAAAAACAATGGAACACCTAATTCTTTGTACCTCCTGCGGAAACCTGAGTAATTATTACAATCTTTTTCTTTGACTTTCTCTCAGGGTGACCTTAACAAGGGTATCTTTTCTCCGTAAGATGTCGGTCACTATATTAACAAAATAACGAGGGTCAACATCTCATGAAATAATGTCACCATCTCCAGAAACTTTCAATCAGAAAGTGGTATCTGGCAACAATCAGACTCGTTTTATTTTCGCTTTAATGTTATCGAGTTGGAATAATTGTTTAAGTAATTGATAAATGCTCATAAAATTTTTCATTCAGATATTGTAAAGACAAGTCATGTAGTTAGATTTTTTCATACTTCAAACGAAATGACAAGACGTCAAAATGATGTATACATTAATTGTATTAAGCTGAAAGGAATATCAATATAAAACATGAAGTTGTAGTCATAATCACCAGGTTCTCCACTTACGTAGAAGCAAGTGTTACCGGCTTGTGTTGCTGTATCTTCTTAGACTTGCTGACTGTATCATCTCAGACTGGCTGACTGTATCATCTCAGACTGGCTGACTGTATCATCTCAGACTGGCTAACCTTACATTTTTTCTGCACTCATATGCATCGTCTTTGAAGCATCATCTTGTGATGTAGCTCTTTAACCGCTCATCTTGAAGCCTTGTACACACAAAAATATGAGGAAATGTCGGTAAAATAAAGTTAGGCAGCGAGAAATTCGGTTCATGAGTTCGTTAATATTTCAGTGTCCTACAACAGCGTCCAGCCCACTGAGCATCGAGAAAGATGGAAGCGTTATTCATTGTATCACCAAGTGAAGTAAGTGATCTATCTACCATCAACACAAAAACATTTAAAAGAAGCTTTGATAAAGGCTAAACAAATTCCAGATGAGCCCAAGACTCACGATTATACAATACATGTGGCAACAGAGAAAACAGTATTGTTAATCAGGTGAGTGAATGCTATGCATCAGCCCCTCTCAACAGCAAAATTTCTTCAAAGGATGTTCGTTAAAAGGTAGGTACGTCTCTACAACCTTCGTACAACATCACCATTACAACAATACAGTAGATTTTCACAACCTTCCTACCTCACCCTTCACTGTACTATTATGGCTTCATACAAAATCCTACGTCGCTCATCGTTGTAACATTACAGTAGCTCCTTACAATCACCCTACAACGCCGGCAGTTATAACCCGAAAAAAGCTTATCACAACCTTACTATGTCGCTTAACGATGATTCATAACAATAGCTCCTTGCAACCCTTCCTGCGTATATATAACAGTTAAATTTCTTCACAACCTTCCTGTATCACCCACCACTACAATGCCGATAATTCTCCCCTCAATCTTTCAACATGGCTTAGCACTGTAATGCTACAATGGCTTATCAATACCTTCTCACATCACTCAACACTATAATGGTACAGCTGTTCCTCACAAACACTCTACATCGATCAGCAGTTTAACACAATTATACCTCATCACAACTATCCTACAGTGATCAGCACAACACTACAGTACCTCCTCACAACCATCCTACAGTGATCACCAGTGTAACACTACAGTACCTCCTCACAACCATCCTACAGTGATCAGCACAACACTACAGTACCTCCTCACAACCATCCTACAGTGATCACCAGTGTAACACTACAGTACCTCCTCACAACCATCCTATAGTGATCACCAGTGTAACACTACAGTACCTCCTCACAACCATCCTACAGTGATCACCAGTGTAACACTACAGTACCTCCTCACAACCATCCTACAGTGATCACCAGTGTAACACTACAGTACCTCCTCACAACCATCCTACAGTGATCAGCACAACACTACAGTACCTCCTCACAACCATCCTATAGTGATCACCAGTGTAACACTACGGTACCTCCTCATAACCATCCTACAGTGATCACCAGTGTAACACTACAGTACCTCCTCACAACCATCCTACAGTGATCACCAGTGTAACACTACAGTACCTCCTCACAAACATCCTACAGTGATCACCAGTGTAACACTACAGTACCTCCTCACAACCATCCTACATTGATCACCAGTGTAACACTACAGTACCTCCTCACAACCATCCTACAGTGATCACCAGTGTAACACTACAGTACCTCCTCATAACCATCCTACAGTGATCACCAGTGTAACACTACAGTACCTCCTCACAACCATCCTACATTGATCACCAGTGTAACACTACAGTACCTCCTCACAACCATCCTACAGTGATCAGCACAACACTACAGTACCTCCTCACAACCATCCTACAGTGATCACCAGTGTAACACTACAGTACCTCCTCACAACCATCCTACAGTGATCACCAACGCAACGATACAGTAGCTCTTAACAATGTAACTACATCCCCGACCACTAAAACAATAACGTACCTCCAAACAACCTTTCTACATCATCCATCACGATAACTCTACAGGAGCCTCCACCAATCCACTTTCCTCACCACAGTAACGTTGCTTAAGCTCCTCTCATCCTTGCTACATCTTCACTATTAAAGGGGCATCTCTCAACCTTCCTGCATCACCAATTGCTCCAACACAGTAGCTTGCTACAACCTTCTTACATGACACACAATAATCACTTGACTGTAGAGTCCTACTACTTTAGTATACCTGCCACCTCTAAAACACTACAAAAAAGTGTTATGACCTTCCTACATCACCCAGCATCACAACATCAGAGAAGTTCTCAACTTTCCAACAATACACATCACTGTCAAACTACAGTAAATCCTCAGAAATCCATCATACAACGTTCATCACTGTAAGTTAACGTTAGTTTCCTACGACCTCCGTATAGCTCTTCACAATATTTCTGCTTCAGCCACAGTGCTAATAACACCACACTAACTCCCACAACCTTCTTCTTTCGATCACCAATACATATAACACAACAAAAACCCATTTCATCACCCCATCCAAACCCACATTCATTCTTCCCATCACGCAACCCAGCTCGTCATAACCATTCAACGTCACTCACCAGTATGACGTTACTGTACCTCCGCAAGACCAACTTACATCATCTACCATTGTATTATCACACCATCTCGTCACATCCCTCCCACATCAACGGCCTCTGTGACTCTACAGCCCTTCCTCAGCACCACCTAACATTCTACACACAACTGTAACATTCTAACAAGTCTTCAAGATATTCTGAAGTCATACATCACTACTGCATCGCTACTGTAACTCCTACTGCCTCGCTACCTCGCTCACATCTACAACGCTAAAAGAACCCCGTATAGCTTTCCAATATTGACGCTAGAATCCTTTACGGTGAGAGAATCTGCGAAAAAGTTAATCCTTTTCGTCCATTAACGATAGTAAAGCTTAGGCGTTAGTGCTTCCACTTACTGGTGGAGGCCGATGCAGTAAATATATATATATATATATATATATATATATATATATATATATATATATATATATATATATATATATATATATATATATATATATATATATATATATATATATATATATATATATATATATATATATTCCTATGAGTCCACGGGGAAAAGGAAACATGAAAAGTTCCCAAGTTCACTTTCGTGTAATAATCACATCATCAGGGGAGACACAAGAGAGAAATATAACAGTCAGTTGATATACATCGAAGAGACGAAGCTAGGACGCCATTTGGTAAACATGTGATTGTTTCATTTTCTCCGTGGACTCATAGGAATATATATATATATATATATATATATATATATATATATATATATATATATATATATATATATATATATATATATATATATATATATATATACATATATATATTATCCCTGGGGATAGGGGATTAAGAATACTTCCCACGTATTCCCTGCGTGTCGTAGAAGGCGACTAAAAGGGGAGGGAGCGGGGGCTGGAAATCCTCCCCTCTCGTTTTTTTTTTTGATTTTCCAAAAGAAGGAACAGAGGGGGCCAGGTGAGGATATTCCAAAAAAGGCCCAGTCCTCTGTTCTTAACGCTACCTCGCTAACGCGGGAAATGGCAAATAGTTAAAAAAGAAAAAAAAAAAACATATATATATATATATATATATATATATATATATATATATATATATATATATTTTTTTTTTCATATATCATGAAGATATATATATATATATATCTTCATATATATATATATATATATATATATATATATATATATATATATATATATATATATATATATATATATATATATATATATATATATTCCTATGAGTCCACGGAGAAAATGAAACACGATAACTTCCCAAGTGCACTTTCGTGCAATAATCACATCATCAGGGGAGACACAAGAGAGAACTATAAGTCAGTTAATAAATATCGAAGAGACGAAGCTAGGACGCCATTTGGTAAGCATGTGATTGTCCAAAACATACAAAGAGCGTTCATAAACTTATCATTTTACAAATTTGATCAACAATAAAGGTATCTAGTTTCTATAGAGTAATGCCATCTCAGGGATTAACTCTAACTCTAATACCAAGAGAAATATCATTGAATCTTCTATTATCAAATACAAAAAGAATTATAATCCTAATATTAGTGATTATTACACGAAAGTGCACTTCGGAACGAATCGTGTTTCATTTTCTCCGTGGACTCATAGGAATATCATGATCACGCGCAAAATTGAGACTTGCGTGAGTAAGTACTTACCAGGAGAGACTGGGCACAGAATGGAAAAAGGTGAGAACAAACGAGGTAAGGGGAGTGGGTGAGGAATGGGATGTATTTAGGGAAGCAGTGATGGCGTGCGCAAAAGATGCTTGTGGCATGAGAAGCGCGGGAGGTGGACAGGTTAGAAAGGGTAGTGAGTGGTGGGATGAAGAAGTAAGATTATTAGTGAAAAAGAAGAGAGAGGCATTTGGACGATTTTTGCAGGGAAATGATGCAAATGAGTGGGAAATGTATAAAAGAAAGAGGCAGGAGGTCAGGAGGAAGGTGCAAGAGGTGAAAAAAAAGGGCAAATTAGATTTGGGGTGAGAGAGTATCTTTAAGTTTTAGGAAGAATAAAAAGATGTTTTGGAAGGACTTAAATAAAGTGCGTAAGTTAAGGGAACAAATGGGAACTTTAGTGAAAGGGGTTAATGGGGAGGTGATAACAAGTAGTGGTGATGTGAGAAGGAGATGGAGTAAGTATTTTGAAGGTTTGTTGAATGTGTTTGATGATAGAGTGGCAGATATAGGGTGTTTTGGTCGATGTGGTCTGCAAAGTGAGAGGGTTAGGGAAAATGATTGGGTAAACAGAAAAGAGGTAGTAAAAGCTTTGCGGAAGATGAAAGCCAGCAAGGCAGCGGTTTTGGATGGTATTGCAGTGGAATTTATAAAAAAAAAAGGGGGTGACTGTATTGTTGACTGGTTGGTAAGGTTATTTAATGTATGTATGACTCACGGTGAGGTGCCTGAGGATTGGCGGAATGCTTGCATAGTGCCATTGTAAAAAGGCAAAGGGGATAAGAATGAGCGCTCAAATGACAGAGGTATATGTTTGTTGAGTATTCCTGGGAAATTATATGGGAGGGTATTGATTGAGAGGGTGAAGGCATTTACAGAGCATCAGATTGGGGAAGAGCAGTGTGGTTTCAGAAGTGGTAGAGGATGTGTGGATCAGGTGTTTGCTTTGAAGAATGTATGTGAGAAATACTTAGAAAAGCAAATGGATTTGTATGTAGCATTTATGGATCTGGAGAAGGCATATGATAGAGTTGATAGAGAGGCTCTGTGGAAGGTATTTAGAATATATGGTGTGGGAGGCAAGTTGTTAGAAGCAGTGAAAAGTTTTATCGAGGATGTAAGGCATGTGTACGTCTAGGAAGAGAGGAAAGTGATTGGTTCTCAGTGAAATTAGGTTAGCGACAGGGGTGTGTGATGTCTCCATGGTTGTTTAGTTTGTTTATTGATGGGGTTGTTAGGGAGGTGAATGCAAGAGTTTTGGAAAGAGGGGCAAGTATGCAGTCTGTTGTGGATGAGAGAGCTTGCGAAGTGAGTCAGTTGTTGTTCGCTTATATATATATAGCGCTGGTGGCTGATTCATGTGAGAAACTGCAGAAACTGGTGACTGAGTTTGGTAAACTGTGTGAAAGAAGAAAGTTGAGAGTAAATGTGAATAAGAACAAGGTTATTAGGTACAGTAGGGTTGAGGGTCAAGTCAATTGGGAGGTAAGTTTGAAAGGAGAAAAACTGGAGGAAGTGAAGTGTTTTAAATATCTGGGAGTGGATTTGGCAGCGGATGGAACCATGGAAGCAGAAGTGAATCATAGGGTGGGGGAGAGGGCGAAAATTCTGGGAGCCTTGAAGAATGTGTGGAAGGCGAGAACATTATCTCGGAAAGCAAAAATGGGTATGTTTGAAGGAATAGTGGTTCCAGCAATGTTGCATGTTTGCGAGGCATGGGCTATGGATAGAGTTGTGCGCAGTATGGTGGATGTGCTGGACAATATGTGCTGGACAATATGAGGACAATATGTGGTGTGAGGTGGCTTGATCGAGTAAGTAATGTAAGGGTAAGAGAGATGTGTGGTAATAAAAAGAGTGTGGTTGAGTGAGCAGAAGAGGGTGTTTTGAAATGGTTGGGTCACATGGAGAGAATGAGTGAGGAAAGATTGACCAAGAGGATATATGTGTCAGAGGTGGAGGGAACGAGGAGAAGTGGGGGACCTAATTGGAGGTGGAAATATGGAGTGAAATGATTTTGAGTGATCGGGAACTGAACATGCAAGAGAGTGAAAGGCGTGCAAGGAATAGAGTGAATTGGAACGATGTGGTATACCGGGGTCGACGTGCTGTCAATGGATTGAACCAGGGTATGTGAATCGTCTGAGGTAAACTATAGAAAGTTCTGTGGGGCCTGGATGTGGAAAGGGAGCTGTGGTTTCGGTGCATTATTACATGACAGCTACAGACTGAGTGTGAACGAATGGAGCCTTTGTTGTCTTCCTAGCGCTACCTCGCGCACATGTGGGGGGAGGGGATTGTTATTACATGTGTGGCGGGGTGGCGATGGGAATGAATAAAGGCAAACAATATGAATTATGTACATGTGTATATATGTATATGTCTGTGTGTATATATATGTATACGTTGAGATGTATAGGTATGTATATTTGCGTGTGTGGACGTGTATGTATATACATGTGTATGTGGGTGGGTTAGGCCATTCTTTCGTCTGTTTCCTTGCGCTACCTCGCTAACGCGGAAGACAGCGACAAAGGAAAATTATCAATAAAATTTATATATATATATATATATATATTTTTTTTTTTTTTTTTTTTTTTATACTTTGTCGCTGTCTCCCGCGTTTGCGAGGTAGCGCAAGGAAACAGACGAAAGAAATGGCCCAACCCCCCCCCATATACATGTATATACATACGTCCACACACGCAAATATACATACCTACACAGCTTTCCATGGTTTACCCCAGACGCTTCACATGCCTTGATTCAATCCACTGACAGCACGTCAACCCCGGTATACCACATCGCTCCAATTCACTCTATTCCTTGCCCTCCTTTCACCCTCCTGCATGTTCAGGCCCCGATCACACAAAATCTTTTTCACTCCATCTTTCCACCTCCAATTTGGTCTCCCTCTTCTCCTTGCTCCCTCCACCTCCGACACATATATCCTCTTGGTCAATCTTTCCTCACTCATCCTCTCCATGTGCCCAAACCACTTCAAAACACCCTCTTCTGCTCTCTCAACCACGCTCTTTTTATTTCCACACATCTCTCTTACCCTTACGTTACTTACTCGATCAAACCAACTCACACCACACATTGTCCTCAAACATCTCATTTCCAGCACATCCATCCTCCTGCGCACACCTCTATCCATAGCCCACGCCTCGCAACCATACAACATTGTTGGAACCACTATTCCTTCAAACATACCCATTTTTGCTTTCCGAGATAATGTTCTCGACTTCCACACATTCTTCAAGGCCCCCAGAATTTTCGCCCCCTCCCCCGGCCTATGATCCACTTCCGCTTCCATGGTTCCATCCGCTGCCAGATCCACTCCCAGATATCTAAAACACTTCACTTCCTCCAGTTTTTCTCCATTCAAACTCACCTCCCAATTGACTTGACCCTCAACCCTACTGTACCTAATAACCTTGCTCTTATTCACATTTACTCTTAACTTTCTTCTTCCACACACTTTACCAAACTCAGTCACCAGCTTCTGCAGTTTCTCACATGAATCAGCCACCAGCGCTGTATCATCAGCGAACAACAACTGACTCACTTCCCAAGCTCTCTCATCCCCAACAGACTTCATACTTGCCCCTCTTTCCAAAACTCTTGCATTTACCTCCCTAACAACCCCATCCATAAACAAATTAAACAACCATGGAGACATCACACACCCCTGCCGCAAACCTACATTCACTGAGAACAAATCACTTTCCTCTCTTCCTACACGTACACATGCCTTACATCCTCGATAAAAACTTTTCACTGCTTCTAACAACTTTCCTCCCACACCATATATTCTTAATACCTTCCACAGAGCATCTCTATCAACTCTATCATATGCCTTCTCCAGATCCATAAATGCTACATACAAATCCATTTGCTTTTCTAAGTATTTCTCACATACATTCTTCAAAGCAAACACCTGATCCACACATCCTCTACCACTTCTGAAACCACACTGCTCTTCCCCAATCTGATGCTCTGTACATGCCTTCACCCTCTCAATCAATACCCTCCCATATAATTTACCAGGAATACTCAACAAACTTATACCTCTGTAATTTGAGCACTCACTCTTATCCCCTTTGCCTTTGTACAATGGCACTATGCACGCATTCCGCCAATCCTCAGGCACCTCACCATGAGTCATACATACATTAAATAACCTTACCAACCAGTCAACAATACAGTCACCCCCTTTTTTAATAAATTCCACTGCAATACCATCCAAACCTGCTGCCTTGCCGGCTTTCATCTTCCGCAAAGCTTTCACTACCTCTTCTCTGTTTACCAAATCATTTTCCCTAACCCTCTCACTTTGCACACCACCTCGACCAAAACACCCTATATCTGCCACTCTATCATCAAACACATTCAACAAACCTTCAAAATACTCACTCCATCTCCTTCTCACATCACCACTACTTGTTATCACCTCCCCATTTGCGCCCTTCACTGAAGTTCCCATTTGCTCCTTTGTCTTACGCACTTTATTTACCTCCTTCCAGAACATTTTTTATTCTCCCTAAAATTTAATGATACTCTCTCACCCCAACTCTCATTTGTCCTTTTTTTCACCTCTTGCACCTTTCTCTTGACCTCCTGTCTCTTTCTTTTATACATCTCCCACTCAATTGCATTTTTTCCCTGCAAAAATCGTCCAAATGCCTCTTTCTTCTCTTTCACTAATACTCTTACTTCTTCATCCCACCACTCACTACCCTTTCTAATCAACCCACCTCCCACTCTTCTCATGCCACAAGCATCTTTTGCGCAATCCATCACTATATATATATATATATATATATATATATATATAAATATATATATATATATATATATATATATATATATATATATATATATATATATATATATATATATATATATGGATAGATAGATAGATAGATAGATAGATAGATAGATATATATATTTATATGGGATGTATTTAGGGAAGCAGTGATGTCTTGCGCAAAAGACGCTTGCGGCATGAGAAGCGTGGGAGGTGGGCAGATTAGAAAGGATAATGAGTGGTGGGATGAAGAAGTAAGATTATTAGTAAAAGAGAAGAGTGAGGCATTTGGACGATTTTTTGCAGGGAAATAATGCAAATCACTGGGAGATGTATAAACGAAAGAGGCAGGAGGTCAAGGGAAAGGTGCCAGAGGTGAAAAAGAGAGCAAATGAGAGTTGGGTTGAGAGAGTATCATTAAATTTTAGGGATAATGAAAATATATTTTGGAAGGAGGTAAATAAAGTGCGTAAGACAAGTGAACAAATGGGAACATCAGTGAAGGGAGCTAATGGGGAGGTGATAACAAGTAGTGGTGATGTGAGAAGGAGATGGAGTGAGTATTTTGAAGGTTTGTTGAATGTGTTTGATAATAAAGTGGCAGATATAGGGTGCTTTGGTCGATGGTTAGGGAGAATGATTTGGTAAACAGAGAAGAGGTAGTAAAAGCTTTGCGGAAGATGAAAGCCAGCAAGGCAACCGGTTTGGATGGTATTGCAGTGGAATTTATTAAAAAAGGGGGTGACTATGTTCTTGACTGGTTGGTAAGGTTATTTAATGTATGTATGACTCATGGTGAGGTGCCTGAGGATTGGCGGAATGCTTGCATACTGCCATTGTATAAAGGTAAAGGGGATAAAGGTGAGTGCTCAAATTACATAGGTATATGTTTGTTGAGTATTCCTGGAAAATTATATGGGAGGGTATTGATTGAGAGGGTGAAGGCATGTACAGAGCATCAGTTTGGGGAAGAGCAGTGTTGTTTCAGAAGTGGTAGAGGATTTGTATGGACTCATAGGAATATATATATATATATATATATATATATATATATATATATATATATATATATATATATATATATATATATATATATATATATATATATATATATATATATATATATATATAATGTATGAGAGTAAGTGAGCTTGGGAAGGAGACCTGTGTGAGGAAGTACCAGGAGAGACTGAGTGCAGAATGGAAAAAGATGAGAGCAAAGGACGTAAGGAGAGTGAAGGAGGATGGGACTGTATTTAGGGAAGCAGTGATGGCTTGTGCAAAAGATGCTCGTGGCATGGGAAGCGAGAGAGGTAGGCAGATTAGAAAGGGTAGTGAGTGGTGGGATGAAGTAAGATTGTTAGTGAAAGAGACGAGAGAGGCATTTGCACGATTTTTGCAGGGAAATAGTGCAAATGACTGGGATATGTATAAAAGAAAGAGACAGGAGGTCAAGAAAAAGGTGCAAAAGGTGAAAAAGAGGGCGAATGAGAGTTGGGGTGAGTGAGTATCATTAAATTTTAGGGAGAATAGAAAGATGTTTTGGAAGGAGGCATATAAAGTGCGAAAGACATGAGAAGAAATGGAAACATCGGTGAAGGGGGCTAATGGGAAGGTAATAACAAGAAGTGGCGATGTGAGGAGATGGAGTGAGTATTTTGAAGGTTTGTTGAATATGTTAGATGACAGAGTGGCAGATATAGGATGTTTTGGTCGAGGTGGTATGCGAAGTGAGAGGGTCAGGGAGAGTGCCTTGGTAAACAGAAAAGTTTAGTGAATGCTTTGCGGAAGATGAAAGCTGGCAAGGTCGCGGGTTTGGATGGTATTGAAGTGGAATCTATTAAAAAAGGGAGTGACTTTGTTGTTGACTGTTTGGTGAAGATATTCATGTGTGTATGGCTCATGGTGAAGTGCTTAAGAATTGATGGAATGCTTGCATAGTGTCATTTAAAAAGGCAAAGGGGATAAAGGTGAGTGTTCAAATTACAGAGGTATAAGTTTGTTGAGTATTCCTGGGAAATTGTATGGGAGTGTATTGATTGAGAGGGTGAAAGCATGTACAGAGCATCAGATTGGGGAAGAGCGGTATGGTTTCAGAAGTGGTAGAGGATGTGTGAATCAGGTGTTTCCTTTGAAGAATGTGAGAAATTCTTAGAAAAGCAAATTGATTTGTATGTAGCATTTATGGATCTGGAGAAGGCATATGATAGAGTTGATAGAGATGCTCTGTGGAAGGTGTTAGGAGTACATGGTTTGGGAGGGAAGTTGCTGGAAGCAGTGGAGTGTTTTTATGAAGGATGTAAGGCATGTGAACGAGTAGGAAGAGAGGAAAGTACGTGGTTCTCAGTCAATATCGGTTTGCGGCAAGGGTGTGTGATGTCTCTATGGTTGTTTAATTTGTGTATGGATGGGGCTGTTATGAAGGTGAACGATACAGTTTTGGAGAGAGGGGCAAGTATGCAGTCTGTTGTGGATGAGGGTATTTGGGAAGTGGGTCAGCTGTTGTTCACTGATGATACAGCCCTGGTGGCTGATTTGGGTAAGAAACTGCAGAAGCTGGTGACTGAGTTTGGTAAAGTGTGTGAAAGAAGTAAGCTGAGATTAAATGTGAATAAGTGCAAGGTTATTAGGTACAGTAGGGTTGATGGATGAGTCAGTTGTGAGGTAAGTTTGAATGGAGAAAACTGGAGGAAGTGAAGTGTTTTAGATATCTGGGAGTGGATTTGGCAGCGGATGGAACCATGGAAGCGGAAGTGTCACAGGGTGGGGGGAGGGTGCGCAAGTTCTGAGAGATCAGCCTAATGTTTACACACACACACACACACACACACACACACACACACACACACACACACACACACATACACACACACACACACACACACACACACAAACACACACACACACACACACACACACACACACACACACACACACACACACACACACACACACACACATACACACACACACACACACACATATAATTTAATTCTTTGTGTATATGCAAATTACTGGGACGTGCTAAATGCCATAGTACATAGAAGCTTTACGTAATAAGTCATCAAGCTAAATGAGAGGCCAGGTCAGCCATGCACTTAATAATTCCAAAACAAATGCATATTCAAATTGTATACCAGAATTTCATGATAATCTCATGCTGGACATATATAAAACTCTTGCAACAACGTTTTGCAATAATCCACTGCAAGGGTCGCATAAGAACTTTTTTACTAGTTCAGTGTTGTAAGTCGTCAAAGGCAATTATGATAACCCAATTCACTCAGTTCATTCCTTATATGATCACAGCGAGCCTTTCTTTGACAGCCAGGTTGGACCAGTCCTCAGAGATAATTTTCGGAAACTCTTCTGATCCCAGACCAACCATGTTTGATCATAATACCGAGCACACACAATTGTTGTTATCATTTTGGGTAAACTCATCATAATGATCATAGTTTAGGCTGAATGAAAAATAATCCCAAGCTCATGCCAGTAATAAACATTAGCTCATTTGTTTAGGAATGGCGTGGCGAGGAGGAAGTTTCGTCTCTTGGAGAGAGGTGCGAGTATGCAGTCTCTGGGGGGTTGAGAGTCCTTGGAAGTGAGTCAGTTGTTGTTCGCCGATTATACAGCAGTGGTGGCAGATTCGAGCGAGGAACTGCTGAAATTAGTGACTGAGATTGAATGAATGTGTGACAGGAAGAATTTGAGAGTAAACGTGAATAAAGCAACGTTAGTAGGTTTAGCAATCACTCTCCTCTCTTCCCACTCGTACACATGCCTTACATCCTCGATAAAAACTTTTCACTGCTTCTAACAACTTGCCTCCCACACCATATATTCTTAATACCTTCCACAGAGCATCTCTATCAACTCTATCATATACCTTCTCCAGATCCATAAATGCTACATACAAATCCATTTGCTTTTCTAAGCATTTCTCACATACATTCTTCAAAGCAAACACCTGATCCACACATCCTCTACCACTTCTGAAACCACACTGCTCTTCCCCAGTCAATATCCCCAATCAATATCCTCCCATATAGCTTCCCAGGAATACTCAACAAACTTATAACTCTGTAATTTGAGCACTCACTTTTATCCCCTTTGCCTTTGTATAATGGCACTATGCAAGCATTCCGCCAATCCTCAGGCACCTCACCATGAGTCATACAGACATTGAATAACCTTACCAACCAGTCAACAATACAGTCACCCCCTTTTTTAATAAATTCAACTGCAATACCATCCAAACCCGCTGCCTTGCCGGCTATCATCTTCCTCAAAGCTTTTACTACCTCTTTCTGTTTACCAAATCATTCTCCCTAACCCTCTCATTTTGCACACCACCACGACCAAAACACTCTATATCTGCCACTCTATCATCAAACATATTCAACGAACCTTCAAAATACTCCATCTCCTTCTCACATCACCACAACTTGTTATCACCTCACCATTAGCCCCCTTCACTGATGTTCCCATTTGCTCGCTTCTCTTACGTACTATATCTACTCCTTCCAAAACCTCATTTAAAAGTCTCCCTTAAATTTAATAATACTCTCTCACCCCAACTCTTATTTGCCCTCTTTTTCGCCTTTCTTTTGACCTCCTACCTCATTCTTTTATACATTTCCCAGTCATTTGCATTAATTCCCTGCAAAAATCGCCCAAATGCCTCTTTCTTTTCTTTCACTAATAATCTTACTTCTTCATCCCACCACTCACTACCCTTCCTACTCTGCCCACCTCCCACGCTTCTCACGGCACAAGCATCTTTTGCGCAAGCCATCACTGCTTCCCTAAATACATTCCATTCCTCCCCCACTCCCCTTGCGTCCTTTGCTCTCACCTTTTTCCATTCTGCACTCAGTCTCTCCTGGTACTTCCTCACACAAGTCTTCTTCCCTAGCTACGTCTCTTCGTTGTATATCAACTGGCTGTTGTATTTCTTTCTTATATCTTCCCTGATGATGTGATTATTACACGAAAGTGCACTTGAGAACTTACAGTGTTTCATTTTCCCCGTGGACTTGTAGGAATATACTTGATCATGGGCAGAATTGTGATCATTTCCAATAACCCACTCATATACACATGTATATACATACACGTCCACACACGCACATATACATACCTATACATCTCAACGTATACATATGTATACACACACAGACATATACATATATACACAGGTACATAATTCATACTGTCTGCCCTTATTCATTCCCACCATCACACCACCACACATGAAATGAAAACACCCTTCCCCCGCATGTGCGCGAGGTAGCGTTAGTAAAAGACAACAAACGCCACATTCGTTCACACTCAGTCTCTAGCTGTCATGTGTAATGCACCGAAACCACAGCTCCCTTTCCACATCCAGGCCACGCAGAACTTTCCATGGTTTACCCCAGACGCTTCACATGCCCTGGTTCAATCCATTAACAGCACGTCGACCCCGGTATACCACATCGTTCCATTTCACTCTATTCCTTGCACGCCTTTCACCCTCCTGCATGTTCAGGCCCCGATCACTCAAAATCTTTTTCACTCCATCTTTCCACCTTCAATTTGGTCAATCACTTCTCGTTCCCTCCACCTCTGACACATATATCCTCTTTATCAATCTTTCCTCACTCATATTCTCCATGCGACAAAACCATTTCAAAACATCCTCTTCTGCTCTCTGAATCACACTCGTTTTATTATCCCACATCTCTCTTATCCTTTCATTACTTACTCGATCAAACCACCTCACACCAAATATTGTCCTCAAACATCTCATTTCCAGCACATCCACCCTCCTCCGCACAACTCTATCTATAGCCCACGCCTCGCAACCTTATAACATTGTCGGAATCAGTATTCCTTCAAACATACCCATTTTTGCTTTCCGAGAAAACGTTCTCGACTTCCACATTCTTCAACGCTCCCAGATCTTTCGCCCCCTCCCCACCCTATGATTCACTTCCGATTTCCTGGTTCCATACGCTGCCAAATCCACTCCCAGATATCTAAAACACTCCACTTCCTCCAGTTTTTCCCCTTTCAAACTTACCTCCCAGTTGACTTATCCCTCAACCCTACTGTGCCGAATAACATTGCTCTTATTCTTAAATATATATATATATATATATATATATATATATATATATATATATATATATACATATATATATATATATATATATATATATATATATATATATATATATATATATATATATATATATATATATATATATATATATATATATGTATATATATATATATATATATATATATATATATATATATATATATATATATATATATAAAAAAAAATATATATATATATATATATATATATATTTTTTTTTTTTGCTTTGTCGCTGTCTCCCGCGTTTGCGAGGTAGCGCAAGGAAACAGACGAAAGAAATGGCCCAACCCACCCCCATACACATGTATATACATACGTCCACACACGCAAATATACATACCTACACAGCTTTCCATGGTTTACCCCAGACGCTTCACATGCCTTGATTCAATCCACTGACAGCACGTCAACCCCGGTATACCACATCGCTCCAATTCACTCTATTCCTTGCCCTCCTTTCACCCTCCTGCATGTTCAGGCCCCGATCACACAAAATCTTTTTCACTCCATCTTTCCACCTCCAATTTAGTCTCCCTCTTCTCCTCGTTCCCTCCACCTCCGACACATATATCCTCTTGGTCAATCTTTCCTCACTCATTCTCTCCATGTGCCCAAACCATTTCAAAACACCCTCTTCTGCTCTCTCAACCACGCTCTTTTTATTTCCACACATCTCTCTTACCCTTACGTTACTTACTCGATCAAACCACCTCACACCGCGCATTGTCCTCAAACACCTCATTTGCAGCACATCCATCCTCCTGCGCACAACTCTATCCATAGCCCACGCCTCGCAACCATACAACATTGTTGGAACCACTATTCCTTCAAACATACCCATTTTTGCTTTCCGAGATAATGTTCTAGACTTCCACACATTCTTCAAGGCTTCCAGAATTTTCGCCCCCTCCCCCACCCTATGATCCACTTCCGCTTCCATGGTTCCATCCGCTGCCAGATCCACTCCCAGAAATCTAAAACACTTCACTTCCTCCAGTTTTTCTCCATTCAAACTCACCTCCCAATTGACTTGACCCTCAACCCTACTGTACCTAATAACCTTGCTCTTATTCACATTTACTCTTAACTTTCTTCTTTCACACACTTTACCAAACTCAGTCACCAGCTTCTGCAGTTTCTCACATGAATCAGCCACCAGGGGGTGTATGGGGGTGGGTTGGGCCATTTCTTTCGTCTGTTTCCTTGCGCTACCTCGCAAACGCGGTAGACAGCGACAAAAAAAAAAAAAAATATATATATATATATATATATATATATATATATATATATATATATATATATATTTATATATATATATATATATGGAAATAAAAAGAGCGTGGTTGAGAGAGCAAAATAGGGTGTTTTGAAATGGTTTAGGCACATGGAGAGAATGAGTGAGGAAAGATTGACCAAGAGGATGTATGTGTCGGAGGTGGAGGGAACGAGGAGAAGTGGGAGACCAAATTGGAGGTGGAAAGATGGAGTGAAAAAGATTTTGTGTGATCGGGGCCTGAACATGCGGGAGGGTGAAAGGAGGGCAAGGAATAGAGTGAATTCGATCGATGTGGTATACCGGGGTTGACGTGCTGTCAGTGGATTGAATCAGGGCATTTGAAGCGTCTGGGGTAAACCATGGAAAGTTGTGTGGGACCTGGATGTGGAAAGGGAGCTGTGGTTTCGGGCATTATTGCATGACAGCTAGAGACTGAGTGTGAACGAATGGGGCCTTTGTTTTCTTTTCCTAGTGCTACCTCGCACACATGAGGGGGGAGGAGGATGGTATTCCATGTGTGGCGAGGTGGCGATGGGAATGAATAAAGGCAGACAGTGTGAATTGTGTGCATGGGTATATATGTATGTGTCTGTGTGTGTGTATATATATGTGTACATTGAGATGTATAGGTATGTATATTTGCGTGTGTGGACGTGTATGTATATACATTGTGTATGGGGGTTGGTTGGGCTATTTCTTTCGTCTGTTTCCTTGCGCTACCTCGCAAACGCGGGAGACAGCGACAAAGCAAAATAAATATATAAAATAGATATATATATATAGTGCTAGTCTACCACTTGACAGTGCCGCAGTGGATAAGGACTTGTTTAATCCAGAACCTCATGGACATGTTCAAGATTGCCTCATCAAACTTTGTCAGGAAGCTAATGAATTATACCTGAACAGTGAAGTGCCAGTCCTTGATGAGATCCCAACATCACTGGAGTTGTACCGGAACTGGATTGCTCCCAACAAGCCTGTTATATTCAGAGGAGCTATTAAAGAATGGCCAGCCATCAAAAAGTGGTCCTTTGAATACTTAAGGAGAGACAATAAGTGGGCCACTTGTAGGCCATGTAGTGAATACCACTGGTTTAGGACAAAAAGGTGAAAGTGACTTAATCTTCACACACACAACAGCAAATGTCAATTTACCTTGCCCAAAAATTGATCCTGGATGTCACTGGAAAGTTTCATTCATAAACCAAATAGGTAACAAAGAAGTAAGTGTGGCTGTGACCCCAAATGGTTTTGCGGATGCCCCATGTGATGGATACTTTGTGATGCCAGAAGAGCGCTTTATGATGTTTGATAGCTTCCTTGATGTGATGAAAAATCCAGAGAGCCAGCCAGGGATATTCTATGTGCAGAAACAGAATTCCAACTTCACAGATGAATTTCCAGAAATTCTTTGTGATGCAGCTCCTGATATTCCATGGTTCTCCCAAGCACTTGGGAAGGAGCCAGATGCTGTTAACTTTTGGATGGGTGACCAGAGAGCTGTTACATCAAGGAAGTCAGCACCACAAGTAAAGCATCCTCCTCGAAGGCTCAGAGTGGGGTGTCTAAATGTGTGTGGATGTAACCAAGATGTGAAGACCCTTACTGGAAAAACAATCACTCTTGAAGTAGAACCTTCAGACACAATTGAAAATGTGAAGGAAGATAGTGAAATTGGAGAAAAATGTAGCTTAGACATTGAAGCTTATTGATACAGTGGTTAAATTGATGAGAACTGCTATTGACGTTTGTGTAAATAAATTATACATTTCCTTTTTTCCATAGCCAGAGGTTGAACCATTATGTGACATTCATTTTTTTCATTCATTACAAGCTAGAAGTTTCAGTTTTTTAAATTGTTTCTTACATTTTTCATATGTATATATATGTATGTGTGTGTGTGTGTGTATGTGCGTATGTATGTGTATGTGGGTGTATGTGTATATGTATAAATATATGTATATTATCCCTGGGGATAGGGGTGAAAGAATACTTCCCACGTATTCCTCGCGTGTCGTAGAAAGCGACTAGAGGGGACGGGAGCGGGGGGCCAGAAATCCTCCCCTCCTTGTATTAACTTTCTAAAATGGGAAACAGAAGAAGGAGTCACGCGGGGAGTGCTCATCCTCCTCGAAGGCTCAGAGTGGGGTGCCTAAATGTGTGTGGATGCAACCAAGATGTGAAAAAAGGAGAGATAGGTAGTATGTTTGAGGAAAGGAACCTAGATGTTTTGGCTCTGAGTGAAACGAAGCTCAAGGGTAAAGGGGAAGAGTGGTTTGGGAATGTCTGGGGAGTAAAGTCAGGGGTTAGTGAGAGGACAAGAGCAAGGGAAGGAGTAGCAATACTCCTGAAACAGGAGTTGTGGGAGTATGTGATAGAGTGTAAGAAAGTAAATTCTCGATTAATATGGGTAAAACTGAAAGTTGATGGAGAGAGGTGGGTGATTATTGGTGCATATGCACCTGGGCATGAGAAGAAAGATCAAGAGAGGCAAGTGTTTTGGGAGCAGCTGAATGAGTGTGTTAGTGGTTTTGATGCACGAGACCGGGTTATAGTGATGGGTGATTTGAATGCAAAGGTGAGTAATGTGGCAGTTGAGGGAATAATTGGTATACATGGGGTGTTCAGTGTTGTAAATGGAAATGGTGAAGAGCTTGTAGATTTATGTGCTGAAAAAGGACTGATGATTGGGAATACCTGGTTTAAAAAGCGAGATATACATAAGTATACGTATGTAAGTAGGAGAGATGGCCAGAGAGCGTTATTGGATTACGTGTTAATTGACAGGCGTGCGAAAGAGAGACTTTTGGATGTTAATGTGCTGAGAGGTGCAACTGGAGGGATGTCTGATCATTATCTTGTGGAGGCGAAGGTGAAGATTTGTATGGGTTTTCAGAAAAGAAGAGTGAATGTTGGGGTGAAGAGGGTGGTGAGAGTAAGTGAGCTTGAGAAGGAGACCTGTGTGAGGAAGTACCAGGAGAGACTGAGTACAGAATGGAAAAAGGTGAGAACAACGGAAGCAAGGGGAGTGGGGGAGGAATGGGATGTATTTAGGGAATCAGTGATGGATTGCGCAAAAGATGCTTTTGGCATGAGAAGAGTGGGAGGTGGGTTGATTAGAAAGGGTAGTGAGTGGTGGGATGAAGAAGTAAGAGTATTAGTGAAAGAGAAGAAAGAGACATTTGGACGATTTTTGCAGGGAAAAAATGCAATTGAGTGGGAGATGTATAAAAGAAAGAGACAGGAGGTCAAGAGAAAGGTGCAAGAGGTGAAAAAAAGGGCAAATGAGTGTTGGGGTGAGAGAGTATCATTAAATTTTAGGGAGAATAAAAAGATGTTCTGGAAGGAGGTAAATAAAGTGCGTAAGACAAAGGAGCAAATGGGAACTTCAGTGAAGGGCGCAAATGGGGAGGTGATAACAAGTAGTGGTGATGTGAGAAGGAGATGGAGTGAGTATTTTGAAGGTTTGTTGAATGTGTTTGATGATAGAGTGGCAGATATAGGGTGTTTTGGTCGAGGTGGTGTGCAAAGTGAGAGGGTTAGGGAAAATGATTTGGTAAACAGAGAAGAGGTAGTGAAAGCTTTGCAGAAGATGAAAGCCGGCAAGGCAGCAGGTTTGGATGGTATTGCAGTGGAATTTATTAAAAAAGGGGGTGACTGTATTGTTGACTGGTTGGTAAGGTTATTTAATGTATGTATGACTCATGGTGAGGTGCCTGAGGATTGGCGGAATGCGTGCATAGTGCCATTGTACAAAGGCAAAGGGGATAAGAGTGAATGCTCAAATTACAGAGGTATAAGTTTGTTGAGTATTCCTGGTAAATTATATGGGAGGGTATTGATTGAGAGGGTGAAGGCATGTACAGAGCATCAGATTGGGGAAGAGCAGTGTGGTTTCAGAAGTGATAGAGGATGTGTGGATCAGGTGTTTGCTTTGAAGAATGTATGTGAGAAATACTTAGAAAAGCAAATGGATTTGTATGTAGCATTTATGGATCTGGAGAAGGCATATGATAGAGTTGATAGAGATGCTCTGTGGAAGGTATTAAGAATATATGGTGTGGGAGGAAAGTTGTTAGAAGCAGTGAAAAGTTTTTATCGAGGATGTAAGGCATGTGTACGTGTAGGAAGAGAGGAAAGTGATTGGTTCTCAGTGAATGTAGGTTTGCGGCAGGGGTGTGTGATGTCTCCATGGTTGTTTAATTTGTTTATGGATGGGGTTGTTAGGGAGGTAAATGCAAGAGTTTTGGAAAGAGGGGCAAGTATGAAGTCTGTTGGGGATGAGAGAGCTTGGAAAGTGAGTCAGTTGTTGTTCGCTGATGATACAGCGCTGGTGGCTGATTCATGTGAGAAACTGCAGAAGCTGGTGACTGAGTTTGGTAAAGTGTGTGGAAGAAGAAAGTTAAGAGTAAATGTGAATAAGAGCAAGGTTATTAGGTACAGTAGGGTTGAGGGTCAAGTCAATTGGGAGGTGAGTTTGAATGGAGAAAAACTGGAGGAAGTGAAGTGTTTTAGATATCTGGGAGTGGATCTGGCAGCGGATGGAACCATGGAAGCGGAAGTGGATCATAGGCTGGGGGAGGGGGCGAAAATTCTGGGGGCCTTGAAGAATGTGTGGAAGTCGAGAACATTATCTCGGAAAGCAAAAATGGGTATGTTTGAAGGAATAGTGGTTCCAACAATGTTGTATGGTTGCGAGGCGTGGGCTATGGATAGAGTTGTGCGCAGGAGGATGGATGTGCTGGAAATGAGATGTTTGAGGACAATGTGTGGTGTGAGGTGGTTTGATCGAGTGAGTAACGTAAGGGTAAGAGAGATGTGTGGAAATAAAAAGAGCGTGGTTGAGAGAGCAGAAGAGGGTGTTTTGAAGTGGTTTGGGCACATGGAGAGAATGAGTGAGGAAAGATTGACCAAGAGGATATATGTGTCGGAGGTGGAGGGAACAAGGAGAAGAGGGAGACCAAATTGGAGGTGGAAAGATGGAGTGAAAAAGATTTTGTGTGATCGGGGCCTGAACATGCAGGAGGGTGAAAGGAGGGCAAGGAATAGAGTGAATTGGAGCGATGTGGTATACCGGGGTTGACGTGCTGTCAGTGGATTGAATCAAGGCATGTGAAGCGTCTGGGGTAAACCATGGAAAGCTGTGTAGGTATGTATATTTGCGTGTGTGGACGTATGTATATACATGTTATGGGGGGGGTTGGGCCATTTTCTTTCGTCTGTTTCCTTGCGCTACCTCGCAAACGCGGGAGACAGCGACAAAGTATAATAAAAAAAAAAAAAAAAATAAAAAATATATATATATATATATATATATAATATATATATATATATATATATATATATATAT
>NC_092292.1:3713062-3768823 GCF_036320965.1 Panulirus ornatus | reverse complement strand
GTAATCATAGGGTGGGGGAGAGGGCGAAAATTCTGGGAAGCCTTGAAGAAATGTGAGGAAGGCGAGAACATTATCTCGGACAGCAAAAATGGTAATGTTTTGAAGGAATAGTGGTTCCAGCAATGTTGCATTTTTTGCTAGCATGGGCTATGGATAGAGTTGTGCGCAGTATGTTGATGATGCTGGACAATATGTGCTGGCATTATGAGGACAAATTATGTGGTGTGAGGTGGCTTGATGCGAGTAATAATGTAGGGTAAGAGAGATTGTGGTAAAAAAAAGAGTGTGGTTGAAGTGAGCAAAGATGGTGTTTAGAAATGGTTGGGTCACAAGGAGAGAATTATTGAGGAAAGATTGACCAAGAATATATGTGTCCAGAGTGGAGGGCACGAGGAGAAGTGGGGACCTAATTGGAGGTGGACAATATGGAGTGAAATGATTTTGAGTGATCGGGAACTGAACATGCAAGAGAGTGAAAGGCGTGCAAGGAATAGAGTGAATTGGAACGATGTGGTATACCGGGGTCGACGTGCTGTCAATGGATTGAACCAGGGTATGTGAATCGTCTGAGGTAAACTATAGAAAGTTCTGTGGGGCCTGGATGTGGAAAGGGAGCTGTGGTTTCGGTGCATTATTACATGACAGCTAGAGACTGAGTGTGAACGAATGGAGCCTTTGTTGTCTTCCTAGCGCTACCTCGCGCACATGTGGGGGGAGGGGATTGTTATTACATGTGTGGCGGGGTGGCGATGGGAATGAATAAAGGCAAACAATATGAATTATGTACATGTGTATATATGTATATGTCTGTGTGTATATATATGTATACGTTGAGATGTATAGGTATGTATATTTGCGTGTGTGGACGTGTATGTATATACATGTGTATGTGGGTGGGTTAGGCCATTCTTTCGTCTGTTTCCTTGCGCTACCTTGCTAACGCGGAAGACAGCGACAAAGCAAAATTATCAATAAAATTTATATATATATATATATATTTTTTTTTTTTTTTTTTTTATACTTTGTCGCTGTCTCCCGCGTTTGCGAGGTAGCGCAAGGAAACAGACGAAAGAAATGGCCCAACCCCCCCCCATACACATGTATATACATACGTCCACACACGCAAATATACATACCTACACAGCTTTCCATGGTTTACCCCAGACGCTTCACATGCCTTGATTCAATCCACTGACAGCACGTCAACCCCGGTATACCACATCGCTCCAATTCACTCTATTCCTTGCCCTCCTTTCACCCTCCTGCATGTTCAGGCCCCGATCACACAAAATCTTTTTCACTCCATCTTTCCACCTCCAATTTGGTCTCCCTCTTCTCCTTGCTCCCTCCACCTCCGACACATATATCCTCTTGGTCAATCTTTCCTCACTCATTCTCTCCATGTGCCCAAACCACTTCAAAACACCCTCTTCTGCTCTCTCAACCACGCTCTTTTTATTTCCACACATCTCTCTTACCCTTACGTTACTTACTCGATCAAACCACCTCACACCACACATTGTCCTCAAACATCTCATTTCCAGCACATCCATCCTCCTGCGCACACCTCTATCCATAGCCCACGCCTCGCAACCATACAACATTGTTGGAACCACTATTCCTTCAAACATACCCATTTTTGCTTTCCGAGATAATGTTCTCGACTTCCACACATTCTTCAAGGCCCCCAGAATTTTCGCCCCCTCCCCCACCCTATGATCCACTTCCGCTTCCATGGTTCCATCCGCTGCCAGATCCACTCCCAGATATCTAAAACACTTCACTTCCTCCAGTTTTTCTCCATTCAAACTCACCTCCCAATTGACTTGACCCTCAACCCTACTGTACCTAATAACCTTGCTCTTATTCACATTTACTCTTAACTTTCTTCTTCCACACACTTTACCAAACTCAGTCACCAGCTTCTGCAGTTTCTCACATGAATCAGCCACCAGCGCTGTATCATCAGCGAACAACAACTGACTCACTTCCCAAGCTCTCTCATCCCCAACAGACTTCATACTTGCCCCTCTTTCCAAAACTCTTGCATTTACCTCCCTAACAACCCCATCCATAAACAAATTAAACAACCATGGAGACATCACACACCCCTGCCGCAAACCTACATTCACTGAGAACCAATCACTTTCCTCTCTTCCTACACGTACACATGCCTTACATCCTCGATAAAAACTTTTCACTGCTTCTAACAACTTTCCTCCCACACCATATATTCTTAATACCTTCCACAGAGCATCTCTATCAACTCTATCATATGCCTTCTCCAGATCCATAAATGCTACATACAAATCCATTTGCTTTTCTAAGTATTTCTCACATACATTCTTCAAAGCAAACACCTGATCCACACATCCTCTACCACTTCTGAAACCACACTGCTCTTCCCCAATCTGATGCTCTGTACATGCCTTCACCCTCTCAATCAATACCCTCCCATATAATTTACCAGGAATACTCAACAAACTTATACCTCTGTAATTTGAGCACTCACTCTTATCCCCTTTGCCTTTGTACAATGGCACTATGCACGCATTCCGCCAATCCTCAGGCACCTCACCATGAGTCATACATACATTAAATAACCTTACCAACCAGTCAACAATACAGTCACCCCCTTTTTTAATAAATTCCACTGCAATACCATCCAAACCTGCTGCCTTGCCGGCTTTCATCTTCCGCAAAGCTTTCACTACCTCTTCTCTGTTTACCAAATCATTTTCCCTAACCCTCTCACTTTGCACACCACCTCGACCAAAACACCCTATATCTGCCACTCTATCATCAAACACATTCAACAAACCTTCAAAATACTCACTCCATCTCCTTCTCACATCACCACTACTTGTTATCACCTCCCCATTTGCGCCCTTCACTGAAGTTCCCATTTGCTCCTTTGTCTTACGCACTTTATTTACCTCCTTCCAGAACATCTTTTTATTCTCCCTAAAATTTAATGATACTCTCTCACCCCAACTCTCATTTGTCCTTTTTTTCACCTCTTGCACCTTTCTCTTGACCTCCTGTCTCTTTCTTTTATACATCTCCCACTCAATTGCATTTTTTCCCTGCAAAAATCGTCCAAATGCCTCTTTCTTCTCTTTCACTAATACTCTTACTTCTTCATCCCACCACTCACTACCCTTTCTAATCAACCCACCTCCCACTCTTCTCATGCCACAAGCATCTTTTGCGCAATCCATCACTATATATATATATATATATATATATATATATAATATATATATATATATATATATATATATATATATATATATATATATATATATATATAGATAGATAGATAGATAGATAGATAGATAGATAGATAGATAGATAGATAGATAGATATATATATTTATATGGGATGTATTTAGGGAAGCAGTGATGTCTTGCGCAAAAGACGCTTGCGGCATGAGAAGCGTGGGAGGTGGGCAGATTAGAAAGGATAATGAGTGGTGGGATGAAGAAGTAAGATTATTAGTAAAAGAGAAGAGTGAGGCATTTGGACGATTTTTTGCAGGGAAATAATGCAAATCACTGGGAGATGTATAAAAGAAAGAGGCAGGAGGTCAAGGGAAAGGTGCCAGAGGTGAAAAAGAGAGCAAATGAGAGTTGGGTTGAGAGAGTATCATTAAATTTTAGGGATAATGAAAATATATTTTGGAAGGAGGTAAATAAAGTGCGTAAGACAAGTGAACAAATGGGAACATCAGTGAAGGGAGCTAATGGGGAGGTGATAACAAGTAGTGGTGATGTGAGAAGGAGGTGGAGTGAGTATTTTGAAGGTTTGTTGAATGTGTTTGATAATAAAGTGGCAGATATAGGGTGCTTTGGTCGATGGTTAAAGAGAATGATTTGGTAAACAGAGAAGAGGTAGTAAAAGCTTTGCGGAAGATGAAAGCCAGCAAGGCAACCGGTTTGGATGGTATTGCAGTGGAATTTATCAAAAAAGGGGGTGACTATGTTCTTGACTGGTTGGTAAGGTTATTTAATGTATGTATGACTCATGGTGAGGTGCCTGAGGATTGGCGGAATGCTTGCATACTGCCATTGTATAAAGGTAAAGGGGATAAAGGTGAGTGCTCAAATTACATAGGTATATGTTTGTTGAGTATTCCTGGAAAATTATATGGGAGGGTATTGATTGAGAGGGTGAAGGCATGTACAGAGCATCAGTTTGGGGAAGAGCAGTGTTGTTTCAGAAGTGGTAGAGGATTTGTATGGACTCATAGGAATATATATATATATATATATATATATATATATATATATATATATATATGTATATATATATATATATATATATATATATATATATATATATATATATATATATATATAATGTATGAGAGTAAGTGAGCTTGGGAAGGAGACCTGTGTGAGGAAGTACCAGGAGAGACTGAGTGCAGAATGGAAAAAGATGAGAGCAAAGGACGTAAGGAGAGTGAAGGAGGATGGGACTGTATTTAGGGAAGCAGTGATGGCTTGTGCAAAAGATGCTCGTGGCATGGGAAGCGAGAGAGGTAGGCAGATTAGAAAGGGTAGTGAGTGGTGGGATGAAGTAAGATTGTTAGTGAAAGAGACGAGAGAGGCATTTGCACGATTTTTGCAGGGAAATAGTGCAAATGACTGGGATATGTATAAAAGAAAGAGACAGGAGGTCAAGAAAAAGGTGCAAAAGGTGAAAAAGAGGGCGAATGAGAGTTGGGGTGAGTGAGTATCATTAAATTTTAGGGAGAATAGAAAGATGTTTTGGAAGGAGGCATATAAAGTGCGAAAGACATGAGAAGAAATGGAAACATCGGTGAAGGGGGCTAATGGGAAGGTAATAACAAGAAGTGGCGATGTGAGGAGATGGAGTGAGTATTTTGAAGGTTTGTTGAATATGTTAGATGACAGAGTGGCAGATATAGGATGTTTTGGTCGAGGTGGTATGCGAAGTGAGAGGGTCAGGGAGAGTGCCTTGGTAAACAGAAAAGTTTAGTGAATGCTTTGCGGAAGATGAAAGCTGGCAAGGTCGCGGGTTTGGATGGTATTGAAGTGGAATCTATTAAAAAAGGGAGTGACTTTGTTGTTGACTGTTTGGTGAAGATATTCATGTGTGTATGGCTCATGGTGAAGTGCTTAAGAATTGATGGAATGCTTTGCATAGTGTCATTTAAAAAGGCAAAGGGGATAAAGGTGAGTGTTCAAATTACAGAGGTATAAGTTTGTTGAGTATTCCTGGGAAATTGTATGGGAGTGTATTGATTGAGAGGGTGAAAGCATGTACAGAGCATCAGATTGGGGAAGAGCGGTATGGTTTCAGAAGTGGTAGAGGATGTGTGAATCAGGTGTTTCCTTTGAAGAATGTGAGAAATTCTTAGAAAAGCAAATTGATTTGTATGTAGCATTTATGGATCTGGAGAAGGCATATGATAGAGTTGATAGAGATGCTCTGTGGAAGGTGTTAGGAGTACATGGTTTGGGAGGGAAGTTGCTGGAAGCAGTGGAGTGTTTTTATGAAGGATGTAAGGCATGTGAACGAGTAGGAAGAGAGGAAAGTACGTGGTTCTCAGTCAATATCGGTTTGCGGCAAGGGTGTGTGATGTCTCTATGGTTGTTTAATTTGTGTATGGATGGGGCTGTTATGAAGGTGAACGATACAGTTTTGGAGAGAGGGGCAAGTATGCAGTCTGTTGTGGATGAGGGTATTTGGGAAGTGGGTCAGCTGTTGTTCACTGATGATACAGCCCTGGTGGCTGATTTGGGTAAGAAACTGCAGAAGCTGGTGACTGAGTTTGGTAAAGTGTGTGAAAGAAGTAAGCTGAGATTAAATGTGAATAAGTGCAAGGTTATTAGGTACAGTAGGGTTGATGGATGAGTCAGTTGTGAGGTAAGTTTGAATGGAGAAAACTGGAGGAAGTGAAGTGTTTTAGATATCTGGGAGTGGATTTGGCAGCGGATGGAACCATGGAAGCGGAAGTGTCACAGGGTGGGGGGGAGGGTGCGCAAGTTCTGAGAGATCAGCCTAATGTTTACACACACACACACACACACACACACACACACACACACACACACACACACACATACACACACACACACACACACACACACACACAAACACACACACACACACACACACACACACACACACACACACACACACACACACACACACACACACACATACACACACACACACACACACATATAATTTAATTCTTTGTGTATATGCAAATTACTGGGACGTGCTAAATGCCATAGTACATAGAAGCTTTACGTAATAAGTCATCAAGCTAAATGAGAGGCCAGGTCAGCCATGCACTTAATAATTCCAAAACAAATGCATATTCAAATTGTATACCAGAATTTCATGATAATCTCATGCTGGACATATATAAAACTCTTGCAACAACGTTTTGCAATAATCCACTGCAAGGGTCGCATAAGAACTTTTTTACTAGTTCAGTGTTGTAAGTCGTCAAAGGCAATTATGATAACCCAATTCACTCAGTTCATTCCTTATATGATCACAGCGAGCCTTTCTTTGACAGCCAGGTTGGACCAGTCCTCAGAGATAATTTTCGGAAACTCTTCTGATCCCAGACCAACCATGTTTGATCATAATACCGAGCACACACAATTGTTGTTATCATTTTGGGTAAACTCATCATAATGATCATAGTTTAGGCTGAATGAAAAATAATCCCAAGCTCATGCCAGTAATAAACATTAGCTCATTTGTTTAGGAATGGCGTGGCGAGGAGGAAGTTTCGTCTCTTGGAGAGAGGTGCGAGTATGCAGTCACTGGGGGGTTGAGAGTCCTTGGAAGTGAGTCAGTTGTTGTTCGCCGATTATACAGCAGTGGTGGCAGATTCGAGCGAGGAACTGCTGAAATTAGTGACTGAGATTGAATGAATGTGTGACAGGAAGAATTTGAGAGTAAACGTGAATAAAGCAACGTTAGTAGGTTTAGCAATCACTCTCCTCTCTTCCTACTCGTACACATGCCTTACATCCTCGATAAAAACTTTTCACTGCTTCTAACAACTTGCCTCCCACACCATATATTCTTAATACCTTCCACAGAGCATCTCTATCAACTCTATCATATACCTTCTCCAGATCCATAAATGCTACATACAAATCCATTTGCTTTTCTAAGCATTTCTCACATACATTCTTCAAAGCAAACACCTGATCCACACATCCTCTACCACTTCTGAAACCACACTGCTCTTCCCCAGTCAATATCCCCAATCAATATCCTCCCATATAGCTTCCCAGGAATACTCAACAAACTTATAACTCTGTAATTTGAGCACTCACTTTTATCCCCTTTGCCTTTGTATAATGGCACTATGCAAGCATTCCGCCAATCCTCAGGCACCTCACCATGAGTCATACAGACATTGAATAACCTTACCAACCAGTCAACAATACAGTCACCCCCTTTTTTAATAAATTCAACTGCAATACCATCCAAACCCGCTGCCTTGCCGGCTATCATCTTCCTCAAAGCTTTTACTACCTCTTTCTGTTTACCAAATCATTCTCCCTAACCCTCTCATTTTGCACACCACCACGACCAAAACACTCTATATCTGCCACTCTATCATCAAACATATTCAACGAACCTTCAAAATACTCCATCTCCTTCTCACATCACCACAACTTGTTATCACCTCACCATTAGCCCCCTTCACTGATGTTCCCATTTGCTCGCTTCTCTTACGTACTATATCTACTCCTTCCAAAACCTCATTTAAAAGTCTCCCTTAAATTTAATAATACTCTCTCACCCCAACTCTTATTTGCCCTCTTTTTCGCCTTTCTTTTGACCTCCTACCTCATTCTTTTATACATTTCCCAGTCATTTGCATTAATTCCCTGCAAAAATCGTCCAAATGCCTCTTTCTTTTCTTTCACTAATAATCTTACTTCTTCATCCCACCACTCACTACCCTTCCTACTCTGCCCACCTCCCACGCTTCTCACGGCACAAGCATCTTTTGCGCAAGCCATCACTGCTTCCCTAAATACATTCCATTCCTCCCCCACTCCCCTTGCGTCCTTTGCTCTCACCTTTTTCCATTCTGCACTCAGTCTCTCCTGGTACTTCCTCACACAAGTCTTCTTCCCTAGCTACGTCTCTTCGTTGTATATCAACTGGCTGTTGTATTTCTTTCTTATATCTTCCCTGATGATGTGATTATTACACGAAAGTGCACTTGAGAACTTACAGTGTTTCATTTTCCCCGTGGACTTGTAGGAATATACTTGATCATGGGCAGAATTGTGATCATTTCCAATAACCCACTCATATACACATGTATATACATACACGTCCACACACGCACATATACATACCTATACATCTCAACGTATACATATGTATACACACACAGACATATACATATATACACAGGTACATAATTCATACTGTCTGCCCTTATTCATTCCCACCATCACACCACCACACATGAAATGAAAACACCCTTCCCCCGCATGTGCGCGAGGTAGCGTTAGTAAAAGACAACAAACGCCACATTCGTTCACACTCAGTCTCTAGCTGTCATGTGTAATGCACCGAAACCACAGCTCCCTTTCCACATCCAGGCCACGCAGAACTTTCCATGGTTTACCCCAGACGCTTCACATGCCCTGGTTCAATCCATTAACAGCACGTCGACCCCGGTATACCACATCGTTCCATTTCACTCTATTCCTTGCACGCCTTTCACCCTCCTGCATGTTCAGGCCCCGATCACTCAAAATCTTTTTCACTCCATCTTTCCACCTTCAATTTGGTCAATCACTTCTCGTTCCCTCCACCTCTGACACATATATCCTCTTTATCAATCTTTCCTCACTCATATTCTCCATGCGACAAAACCATTTCAAAACATCCTCTTCTGCTCTCTGAATCACACTCGTTTTATTATCCCACATCTCTCTTATCCTTTCATTACTTACTCGATCAAACCACCTCACACCAAATATTGTCCTCAAACATCTCATTTCCAGCACATCCACCCTCCTCCGCACAACTCTATCTATAGCCCACGCCTCGCAACCTTATAACATTGTCGGAATCAGTATTCCTTCAAACATACCCATTTTTGCTTTCCGAGAAAACGTTCTCGACTTCCACATTCTTCAACGCTCCCAGATCTTTCGCCCCCTCCCCACCCTATGATTCACTTCCGATTTCCTGGTTCCATACGCTGCCAAATCCACTCCCAGATATCTAAAACACTCCACTTCCTCCAGTTTTTCCCCTTTCAAACTTACCTCCCAGTTGACTTATCCCTCAACCCTACTGTGCCGAATAACATTGCTCTTATTCTTAAATATATATATATATAATATATATAATATATATATATATATATATATATATACATATATATATATATATATATATATATTTATATATATATATATATATATATATATATATATATATATATATATATATATATATATATATATGTATATATATATATATATATATATATATATATATATATATATATATATATATATATATATAAAAAAAAATATATATATATATATATATATATATATTTTTTTTTTTTGCTTTGTCGCTGTCTCCCGCGTTTGCGAGGTAGCGCAAGGAAACAGACGAAAGAAATGGCCCAACCCACCCCCATACACATGTATATACATACGTCCACACACGCAAATATACATACCTACACAGCTTTCCATGGTTTACCCCCAGACGCTTCACATGCCTTGATTCAATCCACTGACAGCACGTCAACCCCGGTATACCACATCGCTCCAATTCACTCTATTCCTTGCCCTCCTTTCACCCTCCTGCATGTTCAGGCCCCGATCACACAAAATCTTTTTCACTCCATCTTTCCACCTCCAATTTAGTCTCCCTCTTCTCCTCGTTCCCTCCACCTCCGACACATATATCCTCTTGGTCAATCTTTCCTCACTCATTCTCTCCATGTGCCCAAACCATTTCAAAACACCCTCTTCTGCTCTCTCAACCACGCTCTTTTTATTTCCACACATCTCTCTTACCCTTACGTTACTTACTCGATCAAACCACCTCACACCGCGCATTGTCCTCAAACACCTCATTTGCAGCACATCCATCCTCCTGCGCACAACTCTATCCATAGCCCACGCCTCGCAACCATACAACATTGTTGGAACCACTATTCCTTCAAACATACCCATTTTTGCTTTCCGAGATAATGTTCTAGACTTCCACACATTCTTCAAGGCTTCCAGAATTTTCGCCCCCTCCCCCACCCTATGATCCACTTCCGCTTCCATGGTTCCATCCGCTGCCAGATCCACTCCCAGAAATCTAAAACACTTCACTTCCTCCAGTTTTTCTCCATTCAAACTCACCTCCCAATTGACTTGACCCTCAACCCTACTGTACCTAATAACCTTGCTCTTATTCACATTTACTCTTAACTTTCTTCTTTCACACACTTTACCAAACTCAGTCACCAGCTTCTGCAGTTTCTCACATGAATCAGCCACCAGGGGGTGTATGGGGGTGGGTTGGGCCATTTCTTTCGTCTGTTTCCTTGCGCTACCTCGCAAACGCGGTAGACAGCGACAAAAAAAAAAAAAAATATATATATATATATATATATATATATATATATATATATATATATATATATATTTATATATATATATATATATGGAAATAAAAAGAGCGTGGTTGAGAGAGCAAAATAGGGTGTTTTGAAATGGTTTAGGCACATGGAGAGAATGAGTGAGGAAAGATTGACCAAGAGGATGTATGTGTCGGAGGTGGAGGGAACGAGGAGAAGTGGGAGACCAAATTGGAGGTGGAAAGATGGAGTGAAAAAGATTTTGTGTGATCGGGGCCTGAACATGCGGGAGGGTGAAAGGAGGGCAAGGAATAGAGTGAATTCGATCGATGTGGTATACCGGGGTTGACGTGCTGTCAGTGGATTGAATCAGGGCATTTGAAGCGTCTGGGGTAAACCATGGAAAGTTGTGTGGGACCTGGATGTGGAAAGGGAGCTGTGGTTTCGGGCATTATTGCATGACAGCTAGAGACTGAGTGTGAACGAATGGGGCCTTTGTTTTCTTTTCCTAGTGCTACCTCGCACACATGAGGGGGGAGGAGGATGGTATTCCATGTGTGGCGAGGTGGCGATGGGAATGAATAAAGGCAGACAGTGTGAATTGTGTGCATGGGTATATATGTATGTGTCTGTGTGTGTGTATATATATGTGTACATTGAGATGTATAGGTATGTATATTTGCGTGTGTGGACGTGTATGTATATACATTGTGTATGGGGGTTGGTTGGGCTATTTCTTTCGTCTGTTTCCTTGCGCTACCTCGCAAACGCGGGAGACAGCGACAAAGCAAAATAAATATATAAAATAGATATATATATATAGTGCTAGTCTACCACTTGACAGTGCCGCAGTGGATAAGGACTTGTTTAATCCAGAACCTCATGGACATGTTCAAGATTGCCTCATCAAACTTTGTCAGGAAGCTAATGAATTATACCTGAACAGTGAAGTGCCAGTCCTTGATGAGATCCCAACATCACTGGAGTTGTACCGGAACTGGATTGCTCCCAACAAGCCTGTTATATTCAGAGGAGCTATTAAAGAATGGCCAGCCATCAAAAAGTGGTCCTTTGAATACTTAAGGAGAGACAATAAGTGGGCCACTTGTAGGCCATGTAGTGAATACCACTGGTTTAGGACAAAAAGGTGAAAGTGACTTAATCTTCACACACACAACAGCAAATGTCAATTTACCTTGCCCAAAAATTGATCCTGGATGTCACTGGAAAGTTTCATTCATAAACCAAATAGGTAACAAAGAAGTAAGTGTGGCTGTGACCCCAAATGGTTTTGCGGATGCCCCATGTGATGGATACTTTGTGATGCCAGAAGAGCGCTTTATGATGTTTGATAGCTTCCTTGATGTGATGAAAAATCCAGAGAGCCAGCCAGGGATATTCTATGTGCAGAAACAGAATTCCAACTTCACAGATGAATTTCCAGAAATTCTTTGTGATGCAGCTCCTGATATTCCATGGTTCTCCCAAGCACTTGGGAAGGAGCCAGATGCTGTTAACTTTTGGATGGGTGACCAGAGAGCTGTTACATCAAGGAAGTCAGCACCACAAGTAAAGCATCCTCCTCGAAGGCTCAGAGTGGGGTGTCTAAATGTGTGTGGATGTAACCAAGATGTGAAGACCCTTACTGGAAAAACAATCACTCTTGAAGTAGAACCTTCAGACACAATTGAAAATGTGAAGGAAGATAGTGAAATTGGAGAAAAATGTAGCTTAGACATTGAAGCTTATTGATACAGTGGTTAAATTGATGAGAACTGCTATTGACGTTTGTGTAAATAAATTATACATTTCCTTTTTTCCATAGCCAGAGGTTGAACCATTATGTGACATTCATTTTTTTCATTCATTACAAGCTAGAAGTTTCAGTTTTTTAAATTGTTTCTTACATTTTTCATATGTATATATATGTATGTGTGTGTGTGTGTGTATGTGCGTATGTATGTGTATGTGGGTGTATGTGTATATGTATAAATATATGTATATTATCCCTGGGGATAGGGGTGAAAGAATACTTCCCACGTATTCCTCGCGTGTCGTAGAAAGCGACTAGAGGGGACGGGAGCGGGGGGCCAGAAATCCTCCCCTCCTTGTATTAACTTTCTAAAATGGGAAGCAGAAGAAGGAGTCACGCGGGGAGTGCTCATCCTCCTCGAAGGCTCAGAGTGGGGTGCCTAAATGTGTGTGGATGCAACCAAGATGTGAAAAAAGGAGAGATAGGTAGTATGTTTGAGGAAAGGAACCTAGATGTTTTGGCTCTGAGTGAAACGAAGCTCAAGGGTAAAGGGGAAGAGTGGTTTGGGAATGTCTGGGGAGTAAAGTCAGGGGTTAGTGAGAGGACAAGAGCAAGGGAAGGAGTAGCAATACTCCTGAAACAGGAGTTGTGGGAGTATGTGATAGAGTGTAAGAAAGTAAATTCTCGATTAATATGGGTAAAACTGAAAGTTGATGGAGAGAGGTGGGTGATTATTGGTGCATATGCACCTGGGCATGAGAAGAAAGATCAAGAGAGGCAAGTGTTTTGGGAGCAGCTGAATGAGTGTGTTAGTGGTTTTGATGCACGAGACCGGGTTATAGTGATGGGTGATTTGAATGCAAAGGTGAGTAATGTGGCAGTTGAGGGAATAATTGGTATACATGGGGTGTTCAGTGTTGTAAATGGAAATGGTGAAGAGCTTGTAGATTTATGTGCTGAAAAAGGACTGATGATTGGGAATACCTGGTTTAAAAAGCGAGATATACATAAGTATACGTATGTAAGTAGGAGAGATGGCCAGAGAGCGTTATTGGATTACGTGTTAATTGACAGGCGTGCGAAAGAGAGACTTTTGGATGTTAATGTGCTGAGAGGTGCAACTGGAGGGATGTCTGATCATTATCTTGTGGAGGCGAAGGTGAAGATTTGTATGGGTTTTCAGAAAAGAAGAGTGAATGTTGGGGTGAAGAGGGTGGTGAGAGTAAGTGAGCTTGAGAAGGAGACCTGTGTGAGGAAGTACCAGGAGAGACTGAGTACAGAATGGAAAAAGGTGAGAACAACGGAAGCAAGGGGAGTGGGGGAGGAATGGGATGTATTTAGGGAATCAGTGATGGATTGCGCAAAAGATGCTTTTGGCATGAGAAGAGTGGGAGGTGGGTTGATTAGAAAGGGTAGTGAGTGGTGGGATGAAGAAGTAAGAGTATTAGTGAAAGAGAAGAAAGAGACATTTGGACGATTTTTGCAGGGAAAAAATGCAATTGAGTGGGAGATGTATAAAAGAAAGAGACAGGAGGTCAAGAGAAAGGTGCAAGAGGTGAAAAAAAGGGCAAATGAGTGTTGGGGTGAGAGAGTATCATTAAATTTTAGGGAGAATAAAAAGATGTTCTGGAAGGAGGTAAATAAAGTGCGTAAGACAAAGGAGCAAATGGGAACTTCAGTGAAGGGCGCAAATGGGGAGGTGATAACAAGTAGTGGTGATGTGAGAAGGAGATGGAGTGAGTATTTTGAAGGTTTGTTGAATGTGTTTGATGATAGAGTGGCAGATATAGGGTGTTTTGGTCGAGGTGGTGTGCAAAGTGAGAGGGTTAGGGAAAATGATTTGGTAAACAGAGAAGAGGTAGTGAAAGCTTTGCAGAAGATGAAAGCCGGCAAGGCAGCAGGTTTGGATGGTATTGCAGTGGAATTTATTAAAAAAGGGGGTGACTGTATTGTTGACTGGTTGGTAAGGTTATTTAATGTATGTATGACTCATGGTGAGGTGCCTGAGGATTGGCGGAATGCGTGCATAGTGCCATTGTACAAAGGCAAAGGGGATAAGAGTGAATGCTCAAATTACAGAGGTATAAGTTTGTTGAGTATTCCTGGTAAATTATATGGGAGGGTATTGATTGAGAGGGTGAAGGCATGTACAGAGCATCAGATTGGGGAAGAGCAGTGTGGTTTCAGAAGTGATAGAGGATGTGTGGATCAGGTGTTTGCTTTGAAGAATGTATGTGAGAAATACTTAGAAAAGCAAATGGATTTGTATGTAGCATTTATGGATCTGGAGAAGGCATATGATAGAGTTGATAGAGATGCTCTGTGGAAGGTATTAAGAATATATGGTGTGGGAGGAAAGTTGTTAGAAGCAGTGAAAAGTTTTTATCGAGGATGTAAGGCATGTGTACGTGTAGGAAGAGAGGAAAGTGATTGGTTCTCAGTGAATGTAGGTTTGCGGCAGGGGTGTGTGATGTCTCCATGGTTGTTTAATTTGTTTATGGATGGGGTTGTTAGGGAGGTAAATGCAAGAGTTTTGGAAAGAGGGGCAAGTATGAAGTCTGTTGGGGATGAGAGAGCTTGGAAAGTGAGTCAGTTGTTGTTCGCTGATGATACAGCGCTGGTGGCTGATTCATGTGAGAAACTGCAGAAGCTGGTGACTGAGTTTGGTAAAGTGTGTGGAAGAAGAAAGTTAAGAGTAAATGTGAATAAGAGCAAGGTTATTAGGTACAGTAGGGTTGAGGGTCAAGTCAATTGGGAGGTGAGTTTGAATGGAGAAAAACTGGAGGAAGTGAAGTGTTTTAGATATCTGGGAGTGGATCTGGCAGCGGATGGAACCATGGAAGCGGAAGTGGATCATAGGCTGGGGGAGGGGGCGAAAATTCTGGGGGCCTTGAAGAATGTGTGGAAGTCGAGAACATTATCTCGGAAAGCAAAAATGGGTATGTTTGAAGGAATAGTGGTTCCAACAATGTTGTATGGTTGCGAGGCGTGGGCTATGGATAGAGTTGTGCGCAGGAGGATGGATGTGCTGGAAATGAGATGTTTGAGGACAATGTGTGGTGTGAGGTGGTTTGATCGAGTGAGTAACGTAAGGGTAAGAGAGATGTGTGGAAATAAAAAGAGCGTGGTTGAGAGAGCAGAAGAGGGTGTTTTGAAGTGGTTTGGGCACATGGAGAGAATGAGTGAGGAAAGATTGACCAAGAGGATATATGTGTCGGAGGTGGAGGGAGCAAGGAGAAGAGGGAGACGAAATTGGAGGTGGAAAGATGGAGTGAAAAAGATTTTGTGTGATCGGGGCCTGAACATGCAGGAGGGTGAAAGGAGGGCAAGGAATAGAGTGAATTGGAGCGATGTGGTATACCGGGGTTGACATGCTGTCAGTGGATTGAATCAAGGCATGTGAAGCGTCTGGGGTAAACCATGGAAAGCTGTGTAGGTATGTATATTTGCGTGTGTGGACGTATGTATATACATGTATATGAGGGGGGGGTTGGGCCATTTTTTTCGTCTGTTTCCTTGCGCTACCTCGCAAACGCGGGAGACAGCGACAAAGTATAAAAAAAAAAGAAAAAAAAAAAAAAATATATATATATATATATATATATATATATATATATATATATATATATATATATATATATATATGTGTGTGTGTGTGTGTGTGTGTGTGTGTGTGTGTGTGTGTGTGTATTGTCTGCATTTATAACAGGTGAGTGCGGGTTATCTGAGCAGTTAATGTTCGGTGTCTTCAAAGTGGGCATGAGATGTGCTAAGATAGCGATTGTAGTAATGTAAGGATGGGTGATAGGAAAGCGTGACTTGTGTTTGTCTGGGAAGTGTAGTTTCAGGTAGTTGTGTATCAGGTGCAGTGGTGTGTAAGACTGAGTTGGGAGGGTGGTTGTTTAGTGCTTGTTGGGTCATTGCTGAGTTTATGTGTTTGTCAATGTTACGTTTATTGGAGGTGGGGGATCTCTGAGTAGAGGTCGCTGAAGTGAAAGGCTGGGGTAGGATTTTTATTTTTGCATAGTGGTTGGTGGCTAATTATTGTATGGTTTGGGTGGGAACGGACTTGTGCTGTTGTGTAGAAGTGAGTGTCAAACATGTTGAATTGAGTGCCAAACATATTGAACTGAGTGCCAAACATGTTGAAGTGGAATTTTATTGGAAGATCTTCGTTTCATTATATAAGTGTTGAGTATAGGTAGTTGGTCAGCAACAAGTGACTGTTCTGAGTTATTTATTTTGTGTATTTTGCAGCTGTTATATTTGCTTTTGAGAGGACGGATGATTTGGCAGGTGATGCACAGTTTAGAGTGGAGCTTATGAATTGTTTGTAGACGATCTTAAAGAAATCTTATATTTTTTGTCCATATCTAGTGCCATTTAGTGATATGAGTGCATTTAGTTTATAGACTGGTTTTGTACTATGCTTTCCTATATAATGCCTTTACTTAGCTTCTGAGTATAGAGGGGGAAACATAATCATTAACTACATCATGGTCAATTCTATTAGAAATAAAGTCCAGGATTGCTGTATCTGAGGGATTCATAGTATTCCAGGCTACGATCACATTAATCAAAGCTATCATAAGCTTTTCCCGTTCACTGTTAAACTCCAACGTTAATTTCATCGTACAATTTACCTTGTTGAAAGACATGTTACATAGCTATGGTTTGTTTCTAGATATAAGATCATGATGATACCAACTCCTGGTGGACTCATTTGGCTTATCACTGAGGGCAGGACACTTCTGCAGAGAACAGAACTAAGTTACAAGGTGACGGTGAACTAAGTCTTCAACTCGGCCCAAGTTGGTCCCGATTTATCAAACAAATAGAGAATGAATGAACAGTTGAATGATCTGCGCTCCGTCTGCTCGCGCTAGGGACCGAACTTATGATACTGTATGAGAAGTCATCAAGGCTAACTACTGCAACATCGGTGAGACCAGAATTTCCAGATATCTGTCATAAAGCCTGGAACACCGAATCTTATATGTATACAATCATCAATAGTTACCAGTCTCCAGTTCAACCTATACTTGCATAACCTTTAAATGCTTTTGTTATTCATTGATAAGTATAATGCATTATGCATTTGACATCAAATATATATACTGTTACATATGGATATTAGAAAGTAATAGGTTTGGGGTATGAGGAAGAAGTGAAGTTCACGAAAAAATTAATCATGTCGAAAAGATAATTGTTTTGGAATCCTTAGATTCACACTGAACACAAACTTTAGAACGAAAGAATACAGTCAGTCGTATATTACGGGTGGATGACTTTGCTTTATATCTATCATGAAATATGAAGGTTCGTAGACATGACTGAATCAGTGTAAAAAGTGATTTATCCACAAGATTCAGAAAGTGTTCGAGTGGTGAGAATGTGTCCACCTTACATGAAACCAGTCCAGTGTAGGTGGTCAGTTAAACACTGACCTTGTCGATATGAGGGAGCTTAAGACATCCTGGAGGTGCAAGTCATATCTATGCTATACTCGATGCAGTTCGTGACAAATTTCTCTTAAAGATAAAAAAGAAATAGGTTAAAAAGATGATCCTGTTTCATAAAGTACTGAAAAAGCGAATCCCACAAAAATTACAGACAGATGAAGGCTTAAAATTCCATTCACAAACCCACACAAGATCTCTCTCCAGAATATGAAATCTATTGAGTCATCACAGAAAATGAGGCAAAGGATCAGGTGATTGAAAGGTTCGGTCGTGTGATGAAGACGGTGTGGAAGTATTTTGCTTATCATGGCAGAAACTCGTGGATTTACTTCCTCCCAGACTTAGTGAAGAACCATAACTCAAGTTGCCACTGAACCATTATGATGATAACCAGACAAGACATTCTTGATGTAAAGATTTCTGAGGCTTACACTTACTCATACCAGGATATGATGATGACAGAGCTTCAGTATAAGGCTGGTGTTAGAGTGAACATATCAGGATATGCTGATGACAGAACCCCAGTATAAGGCTGATGATAGTGTGAACATATCAGGATATGCTGATGACAGAGCCCCAGTATAATGCTGATGATAGTGTGATCATATCAGGATATGCTGATGACAGAGCCCCAGTATAATGCTGATGATAGTGTGAACATATCAGGGTATGATGATGACAGAGCCCCAGTATAATGCTGATGATAGTGTGAACATATCAGGATATGATGATGACAGAGCCCCAGTATAATGCTGATGATAGTGTGAACATATCAGGATATGCTGATGACAGAGCCCCAGTATAAGGCTGATGATAGTGTGAACATATCAGGATATGATGATGACAGAGCCCCAGTATAAGGCTGATGATAGTGTGAACATATCAGGGTATGATGATGACAGGGCCCCAGTATAATGCTGATGATAGTGTGAACATATCAGGATGTGATTATGACAATGCTCCAGTATAAGGGTGATGATAGAGAACATCATCAGAATGTATTTCAGAGACATAAGGAAAGGTATTCTCTTTAGCCATGTGAGAAAAGTATTTACGAATTGATCATTACTGATGTTAGGGTGTTGAACGTCCAGCCTCAGTTTACAATGTGATAGATAGAACTATTGTAGATATATGAAAAGGAATGTGTTTTGATGAAACTGAGTTCGGTATTTGAGTCATTTATTATGAATAATGATATTGATAAGATAAATCCATACAAAACATTCAATAATTCTGCAGGATGTATTTCACAATACTCATTACTTCATTGATTAGATATAATTATTTGCTTTATCATGATAGTTTAGATGAAATAAGTGTTTTAATCTCTTCATTCTTCTTTAAACGCATTTTGGGAGGTGCATTGGTTCAGGTTTAGGCCTATTCAACATTGCAAACCTAATAAACAGTTTAACAAAAATGATCTTAATGGCTTAGGTTTATTAACTGTAAGGAAAATATAATTTCTGTTAAACTGTGTTATGATAGATAGATTTTGCCCTTAGAAATATCTGATAACTAGTAATAATGTTTTCTTAAGTTTAGGAACAGATGAAAATCGGCCACATCCTCTCAGATACATTCCCTTGCTGTCATATGTAACGCAGCGAAACCACAGCTCCCTATCCACATCTAGCCCTGACAGACCTTTCCATGGTTTACCCCAGATGCTTCACATGCTCTGTTTCAGTTCATTGACAACACGTTGACCTCAGTATACCACAAAGTTCCAATTTACTCCATCCCGTGCACGTATTTCTCCCTCCAAATTGGTCTCCGGCTTCCCCTCGTTCCCTCCACCTCCGACACATGTATCCTCTTTGTCAACCTCACCTCACTCATGTTCACCATATGTAGAAACCATTTCAGCCTAAATCCATGTGTGATTATTCTACTTTTCTAATAATTTCTGACATTGTTCATACATAAAATCCAGCCTTTTATGATACTGAAAGGTTGAATCTGCTGATAAGTAATGTTGCTTTGTTATATCTATATATATCTATCATACTTAACCGCTGTTCCCGCGTTAGCGAGGTAGCGCAAAGAAACAGACGAAGAATAGCCCAACCACCCACATACACATGTATATACGTAAACGTCCATACACGCACATATACATACATACACATTTCACCATATACATTCATATACATCCACAGACATATACATATATCCACAAGTACATATTCTTACTTGCTACTTTCATCCATTCTCGTCGCCACCCCGCCACACATCATGAGATAGCATCCCCCCTCCATCGAGCTAGTGCAAGGAAAAGACAACAAAGTCCACATTCGTTCACACTCACTCTCTAGTTGTCATGTGTAATGCACCGAAACCACAGTTCCCTTTCCACATCCGGGCCCCACAGACCTTTCCATGGTTTATCCCAGACGCTTCACATGCCCTGGTTCAATCCAATGACAGCACGTCGACCCCGGTATACCAGATCGTAACAATTCACTTTATTCCTTGCACGACTTTTACCCCCCTGTATGTTCAAGCCCTGATCCCTCAAAATCTTTTTCACTCCATCTTTCCACCTCCAATTTGGTCTGCCGCTTCTCCTTCCCTCCACCTTTGACAGATATTTCCTCTTTGTCAATCTTTCCTCATTTATTCTCTCTATGTGTCCAAATCACTTCAATACACCCTCTTCTGCTCTCTCAACCACACTCTTTCTATTACCACACATCTCACTTACTCTTAAATTTCTAACTCGATCAAACCATCTCACGCCACATGTCCTCAAACATTTCATTTCCAACACATCCATCCTCCTCCGCACAACCCTATCTATAGCCCATACCTTGCAACCATATAACATCGTCGGAACCACTGTTCCTTCAAACATAACCAGTTTTGCTGTGCGAGATAACGTTCTCGCCCTCTACACACTCTTCAACGCTCCCGAAACCTTCGCCCCCTCCCCCACCCTGTGACTCACTTCCGCTTCCATGGTTCCATCCGCTGCTACGTCCACTCCCAGATATCTAAAACACTTCATTTCCACCAGTTTTTCTACATTCAAACCTACTTTCCAATTAACATGTCCCTCAACCCTTCTGAACCTAACAAACTTGCTCTTATTCACATTTTCTCGCAACTTTCTTCTTTGACACACTTCACCAAACTCAGTCACTAATCTCTGCAGTTTCTCACCCGAATCAGCCGCCAGCGCTGTATCATCAGCGAACAACAACTGACACTTCCCAAGCCCTCTCATCCCCAACAGACTGCATACTTGCTCCTCTCTCCAAAACTCTTTCATTCACCTCCCTAACCATCCCATCCATAAACAAATTAAACAACTATGGAGACATCACGCACCCCTGCCGCAAACCGACGTTCACTGGGAACCAATCACTTTTCTCTTTTCCTACTCGTACACATAATTTGTATCCTTGGTAAAAACATTTCACTGCTGCTAGCAACTTACCTCCCACACCATATAATCTTAAAATCTTCCACAAAGCATCTCTGTCAACCCTATCATATGCCTTCTCCAGATCTGTTTTTTCTAGGTTATTCTAACATACATTTTTCAAAGGAAACGCCTGCTCCACACATCCTCTACCATTTATGCCCCACACTACTCTTCCCGAATCTGATGCTCTGTGCATGCTTTTTTCCTCTTAATCAATACCCTCCCATATAATTTCCCAGGATTATTCAACAAACTTATGCCTCTGTAATTTGAACACTCACCTTTATCCCCGTTGCCTTTGTACAATGACACTATACATGCATTCAATCAATCCTCGGGCACTGGGGATAGGGGGAAAAGAATGCTTTCCACGTATTCCCCGCGTGTCGTAGAAGGCGACGAAAGGGGGCGGGAGTGGAGGACCAGAACCCCTCTACTCCCCCTTGAATTTGAATTTCTAAAAGGGGAAACAGAAGGAGTCATGCGTGGAGTGCTCATCCTCCTCGAAGGCTCGGACTGGGGTGTCTGAATGTGTGTGGATGTAACCAAGATGAGAAAAAAGGAGAGATAGGTAGCATGTTTGAGGAAAGGAACCTGAATGTTTTGGCTCTGAGTGAAACAAAGCTCAAGGGTAAAGGGGAAGAGTGGCTTGGGAATGTCTTGGGAGCAAAGTCAGGAGTTGGTGAGAGGAAAAGAGCTAAGGAAGAAGTAGCACTACTCCTGAAGCAGTTGTGGAAGTATGTGATAGAGTGTAAGAGAGTGAATTCTAGATTGATGTGGGTAAAACTCAAAGTAAATTGAAAGAGATGGAGGATAATTGACGCCTATACACCTGGTCATGAGAAGAAAGATCATGAGAGGCAAGTATTTTCGGAGCAGCTGAGTGAGTGTGTTAGCAGCTTTGATGCACGAAACCGGGTTATAGTGATGGATGATTTGAATGCAAAGGTTAGCAATGTGGCAGTTAAGAGGATAATTGGTGTACATGAGGTGTTCAGTGTTGTAAATGGAAATGATGAAGAGCTCGTGGACTTGCGTGCTGAAAAAGGACTTGTGATTGGGAATACCTGGTTTGAAAAGAGAGATATACATAAGTATAAGTATGTGAGTAGAAGAGATGGTCAGATGGCATTATTGGATTACATGTCAATTGATAGGCGTATAAAAGAGAGGCATTTAGATGTTATTGTGCTAAGAGGGGCAGGGGGAGGGATGTTTGACCACTATTTTGTGGAGGCGAAGGTGAAGATTTGTCAAGGTTTTCAGAAAAGAAGAGAGAATGGTGGAGAGAAGAGGGTGGTGAGAGCGGGTGAGTTTGGAAAGGAGACTTGTGTGAGGAAATATCGGGAGAGATTGAGTACAGAATGGCAAAATGTGAGAGCAAATGACGCAAAGGGAGTGGGGGAGGAATGGGATGTATTTAGGGAAGCAGTGATGGCTTGCACAAAAAGATGCCTGTGGCATGAGAAAGGTGGGAGGTGTACGGATTAGAAAGGATAAGGAGTGGTTGGATGAAGATGTAAGATTGTTGGTGAAAGCGAAGAGAAAGGTGTTTGGACGATTTTTGCAGGGAAGTAGTGCAAATAACTAGGAGATGTATAAAAGAAAGAAGCAGGAGTTCAAGAGAAAGGTGCAAGAGGTGAAAAAGAGGGCAAATGAGAGTTGGGGTGAGAGAGTATCATTAAAGTCTAGGGAGAATATGATGATTTGAAAGGAGGTAAATAACTTGCGTAAGATATGAGACCAAGTGAGAACATCGGTGAATGGGGCAAATGGGGAGGTAATAACAAGTAGTGATAAAGTGAGGAGATGAGGTGAGTATTTTGAAGGTTTGTTGAATGTGTTTGATGATAGAGTGGCAAATATAGGGTGTTTTGGTCGGGGAGGTGTGCAAAATGAGAGTTAGGGAGAAAGGTTTGGTAAACAGAGAAGAGGTAGCGAAAGCTTTGCGGAAGATGAAAGCCGGCAAGGGAGCGGTTTTGGATAGTATTGCAGTGGAATTTATTAAAAATGTGTTCTTCAGGACTCTGTTCTACCACCTACTCTCTTCTCTCCACAAATGATCTTCTCTTCTACCTCTAACTCCTTTTACTCTGATGCTAATGGTTTCACTTTACATACTTCAATTCCCTCTTCCTTCCTGCTATCAATACTTGTTCTGTTTCTGATACTGAAGATACTTTCTCAAGTCGGACCTGAGCAGCCTCTCAGAATGCATTAACTATGCTCTATATAGGTGTCATTCACTTCCTTCTCTTTGTTATAAAACATGTAACTTATAACATATAGTATACTGGTTTCTATTTGAGAAAACCCGATATAATCAGTATTGCAAAGTCTGCTTCTCAATCTAGAGATGATGTACATGTGCTGAAACCCTTTCTCTTGCAAGAAGCTACTTCATAACCACAGAGGTTTTATTTGTCCTCACGTATGGGTTGGTTTTTTCTCCACCTCCTTACTAAACAGGATGGACTCAAAAGCCTTCCCTCTCTTTAGTTCTCGTGTCACCATCTCTCTTTAATCGTCTCCGTTTGTATGCCACCATGTTACTGCTCTCGATCTTTTCTATAGTTATTATCTTCACAGTTGTACTCGCAAGTTGGCTTCATGTATCCCCACTCTCAAAGCCTGGGCCCGAGGCACGCATCTGGCTGTTACTTTGCGCTGTTTCTTTGTGGGGACCAGCCACTCGAGGATTGACCGTTATGATAATACCTTCTTCCCTCGAACAGCTGAGCTGTGGATATTTTTCCCGTTATCGTTTTTCCCACTTTCTGTATTCTCTCTACATTCAAGAATCAGGTCTATTTACACCTCTGGAGTCCTCATTAGTTTCTACTTTCTTTTCCCCCTTACTTTATTTCTTTCGTCTCACCCAAGATGGCCTTTGATTGTGGTATGTCTTTTTCCCGTGCCAAGTCGGTCACTATAGAAAAAAAATGTGGTCTACTTTATAACAAAGGGAATGTTATGTTAAATGTTTAACTTCTGTATAGAGATAAACAACAAAACAATCAAAGTGTACAAACCCTTTGCGTGAAACAATGGGATAATGAGGTGTTACCAGTGTGGTAATTGGGCCAGGAGCAGTGAGCCATGAGGTAATAAACCTGAGGCGTTGATCAACACAGAGACCTCACCAGTCACAAGACCAGCTGGTGTTCCATGTCTACTCCACGCCTCCACCCTCCTGGTCTGACGTATCACGACCGCTGCTCAGCTAGAACCAACCACACCTCCAGATAACGTCTGGTGACGTCTGTCATCAGCTTTCCTCTACATTCCCTCACGAACATCTTCACTGTTAAGTCGTTAAGACTCAATGTCGCCTTGCTGTTGACAGCTCATATCATGCCTATATCTTCATTACATAAAAACTTTATTTCTTCTGCATAATTATAGTTTTATATGAGATAATACAGTTAGTACATTAGGGTATCCTTAAAGAATATTAGAACAAGAAAGCAAAATTACAGAATAGAATGTTTTACCTCCACACGGACACACTTACAACAAATAATAAGTCATATGTGACAGTCCCTTGTCACTACACGAGGGGTTAGGCGCCTTAGCTCACGACAGAATAATTCTGGCCAGAATTGGCCTAAAATCCTGGGAATTAGAAGCAAAAACGCCATTTACATTTCTGTATTCTATATGTTTTATGGCTGTGTATTACTATCGAAGATAGGAATTATCAACGAAGAATTCCCATGGAAAATGCGAGTTAATTCCATGCAGGGGAAACTAAAGCGGTTTATTCACAGTAAAATAATTGATTGTAAAAGGAAAGAAGATTCAGCTTACATTTTGATGCAGTTGTTCAACATGAGAAGAATAAAGTATTCCATCCGTGTCCCCTCCTGAGCCTGGTATATATTGGCCTCACATTTCTAAGTTGGCAGCCAGTCACCCAGCCTCCGGCACTGGCCAGACGTTGAGCGGATAAATCACACTGACTTAGCACAGAGGCAGCAAGCGTATGTTGGTAAGCCGCTTCCATCACGGGCCCGGAGTAGCTAGACAAAGGTGATGTCAATAATGTGAGATTCTTATAATAAAGACCATTGTCTCAACAGGTTATCGATATCTCTTCGGAATCAGATGTAGTTTACATATGTCAAGAAAAGATTTATCAAAATATAAGTTTTTATTGCAAACCTAAAGTTCACAGTAAACAGTGAGGAGCAAGATGTTTGTAACCAGAGGACTGGACAAATGAATATTCTACACTGACCTCAGATATTCTCCCCTTATAAAACACTAAGTACAGTTAGCATATAAATCCTGGGAGATAGACTACTACCCCGTCAGGCAAGTATCGTAGGTTCTTATGCATCATTTCAAATGATGTTTCTCTCATTATATTTGTGCTACATGCCAGGCACTGGATACTGTGTGATGTCGGATGTTCACTAGTCCACCTCTTGTGTTGATGTTCCTTCAGGCAAAGGTTAACGAGTCATAAGTTAATCAACGTCTTATGTAAAGTGATTAATGTAACTGCAGAGATTTCTGTCAGGTAATTGTGATGAACATTGCAGCAACTGTAACTAAAGCCACTTTAGTTTTGTGATAACTTGCTACATTCATTACTTCCTTGATGGAACTTTAGTATGCTTAAGTTATATTCCCAACCTTACCGACCATCCCTCTTTGTAAAGCTGTCTGTAGTAGGTAGGTTTTTGTAAGGATATATAAGAAGTAATTTGTAGTATGAAATGATTCAATCACTGTTGCCCTCTAGAGAGATGTGATCTTCTCAGAATGTGCTGTTCACTTTACATAAAGTGTTGGACAAGAATATTTACTGTAAAACTTGTGATGTTTAATGGAAAGGACTTATATTCGGTCTGGCTTTCCCTCCCGGTCATACACTCCATTATTCGTCCTTGTCATCAGGCAGGACGTTGCTTATAGATGAGTCGATCATCCTCTTATAGACCTCTAACTGGCGTCCAGCACCTGTGACGGTCCCATTATGGATCCAGCCAACTGTTGAATGTGTGTAGTTGACGATGATGTGAATCTGTCTCGTGTTGCCTGCTGTCTTGTACAAAGTGAATTGTTCGGTCACTTTAAATGAAAAACGCATCAAGTTCTAATATCAATGACAGACCTTCAGTAATATCATATGTAACTGTGGGTGACAATAAAAACTTCATCATAAGATTTGGATGACTAAACTCATCTATGCAGTTGGTCATCTAGTGTGGTTGGAGGTCATTGTCCTCCCATAACCTTGAATATGGTTAGTCCCTAATTTGAACTATATTCACTGACAATGCAACCAAGGCACCTGGAATATTGTATGTTTTCTATATATAACCGAAGAAGATGGAAACAATGATAGTTGGAGGTCTGATATGCTCTGAATGTATATAAGGAGGATTTCATACACCCAACAAGGCAAGATCATTAGTAATATAGTTTCACAGACGCGCCACATTAACTGAAACACACCCGAGGCCTACGACACTCGCTTTGTGTATTACGTGGTCGTGCTGGGGTCTGGGCAACACCATAGTGAAGCTTGGAAGCTTTAGGAATTGAACTCACGAAGCTCCTTTTAACCAACTGGCTTACCAGGCATAGCTTTCGCCTTCCGTATATTAGAAGCGCTATCTCCACATGAGATAAATGTTTACACCGCTTCTGACTTTACAAATGTTAAGTGACATAAGCATATTTTCATCTTTTATAGTGGCCGACACAGCATGGGCACATAACATGCTCCAGTCAATGCCATCTCAGGTGACAGAAAAAGTTAAAGGGAGAGAAAGTACAAATTAATCAGTGCTCCTGACTTTTATACGAAGAGGGAAATGCAAAAGAATGAAGAGAATTTTACAGTTTAGCTGTTCGGGGGAAGAATGAGGTATCATAACAGCCAATCTTTGAGTGCCTGGTCTCCACACAGAAGCTATAAGAAGCTGCAGTCAAGTGCGAGCCACACACTCCTACCACTCGTGCTTCAACAGTAGTGCTGTCCCTTCCTTAGCTTTTCCTATTACACTAAGAGCGAATTTTACTCCTAAAACATTTCCAAACCATTCTTTCCCTTTACCCTTCAATTAACTTTCAGTTAAACTGTCCTTCTACACTGCCAAACTTAGTAACATTTATCCTCAACTTCCTCTTTTCACACGCTCTCCCAAACTCAATTGCCAACTTCTGGTTTGGTGAAGAAAGAAGAGGTGGTGAAAGCCTTCCGTAAGATTAAATGTGGCAAGGCGGCTGAAGTGGGTGGTGCTGCATTTTCATTTCTGAAGAAAGAGGCTGACTGTTTTTTCAGTTAGGATTTTCAGTGTATGTATGGATCATGGTAAGGCGCCTGGGAATATGAAAAATGTATGTATAGTGCCATTGTCGAAAGGTAATTTGGGAGGCAAAGGTGATTGTTACCCGGTTGGCTGTGTGGGAGTGTAGTGCTTAAACGGGTGAAGGCAGGTACAGAACATCAGACTGGAAAGGAACAATGTGGATTCAGGAGTGTTAAGGGATGTGTGGATCATGTGTTTACCTTAAAGAATGTATGTGAGAAATATTAAGAGAAACAGAAGGATTTGTATGTGGAATTTATGGAACTGGAGAAAGGATTTGATATGGTGGATAGAGAAGGCTTGTGGAAGGCATTACGAATATATACTGTAGGATGGAAACTAAGAGAAGCAGTGATACGTTTCTAATAAGAGTGTGAGGCACAGTGCAGCTAATGTATGTGTAAGAGTGAGTGGAGAGTTGAACGAAAATTTTGGTATACATGTGGGTGTGAGGCAAGACTGTGTGGCTCTTAATCATGTATATGGATAGAGTGATAAGGAAGATGAAAGCAAAACTCAGGGAAGGGGTAGCAGAAATGGAGTGTAGTGGTGGGGTATGGTGGACAGTGACACGCCTGTTTGTGGATGATGCTGTGTTGTTTCCTTAGAGTGAGGAGTTGCAGATGGTTGTAAGTAAGTTTGTTTCATGATGTGTGTAAGCATAGGCGATTGACGGTAAATGCGAGTAAAAGAGTGAAATATGGCCTCTGCAAAGCTCTATAGAGTGAGAGGAGAAAGTGTAGTAAACTGTTTTGGAGAGAGAGAGAGAGAGAGAGAGAGAGAGAGAGAGAGAGAGAGAGAGAGAGAGAGAGAGAGAGAGAGAGAGAGAGAGAGAGAGAGAGAGAGAGAGAGAGAGAGAGAGAGAGAGAGAGAGAAATCTAGGTATTTGGAGATATCATGGGTAGTTTAGTTTTATAGAATAAAGATAAGGGAGAGACCAGTAAAGGATAGAAGAGACACTGGTTCCCTTTATAGAAAAATGGATATGGAATGAGTCACAGACGTCAAGAATCCAGGCTGTGGAAATAAACTATATGAGAGGAGCATTAGATATGATTAGATGGAATAGAGAAAGAATTGAGGCGGTGTATGAGAAGTCTGGTATGGCAGGGAATGCAAAGTGAATGAATTGCGATGTGGTAGAGCGACCACACCATTTTGAGATGGTTTGGGCGTGTGGAAAAGAATGCAAGACTGGGAGTTTACAAGGAGAGTGTATGATAGTGCGACTAAAGTGGTTGGTGTGAGAGGAAAACACCTGTCACATGGAGAAATTGTGGTAGAGTACTGATGGGAGAGGAATGGTGGAAGCGTGCGTGGAATGTTGTATGCAAGGGAGGTATGTAAGGACAGGGATAAGTGGAGATTCTTTCGCCGTGGCCACCACTTGATGGGAGTTCCCGAAGGGAACGGGCGTCAGAAAATAATTCTATTTCTTGTCTCGAGAGTGAAGATTACAAATTCGGTTATGTTTTCATACCTAAGGAATACAAACTGAAAATGTCTTTTCTATGTAGATATACAAAAAATATCTTTCTCTAGGGAAGCTCTACAGTGGTGATAGGATCACTTACAGAATGGGTAAAGGAACAGGGAATCCAAACAAACAAAGATAAGAAACAAGAAAGTAAATGTGGGAGTCCTTGTAATGCCAGTAATGCAAGAACTGAGCTGGAGAGTCATGGCAAAGTTGAAGACAGCGGCTCACACGGAACTCAATTATATTCATGAGGAGACTGAAGGAACACTGAAGGTACATGAAAGCTTAATCTGATCTTACAATTATACATCAGCGTTGCTGGAAAAAATGTAATAAGCTTGAGGAACCATTGGGAGGGTTATGAAAGGTTGCACGGTCTGCAGCTGAATACCTGAAAATGAATTAGGGCCAGAAAGACGAGTGCTTGAAATCAAGAAACAGATGTTTGATGAATGAAGTTAAGGTTACGTTGAAGAAGATAACAAGCAAACCTAAATAATGAGTCTTGAGTTGGTGAAAGTTGATGATCATAATGTTCAGTCTACATGAGGAAAATAATGAGTTCCGCATGAGAGGTTATCAGAGGAAGATCACACGACCAGAGGCTCTGGGGCATGAGGAAGGTGACAGACAACACAGGAACAGTAAAGAGAGCTGAGAGATGTCACGCTACAGGGGAGAGAAAAATAGCGATCACCAAAGATTACGTCTATGACAAGGGGTGATAGTGTGGCAGATGTAAGGGAGGCAAGAAACTAGTACATATATGTTTCCAGAAAGGACAAAAGAATTGAGGAAAAGAAAATAATCGAGTAGTATGATACGAGAGGATGTAGGAACAATAAGAAGCCCCTCCAACATCAGAGGAATCGGAAGGTAAAACACTGCACATGATTTTAGACAACCATATGTACTTATACATGTTAAACGTATGTCCTTGTAACCCTCATGCCTATGCTTATGCTCACAAACCACGTTTTCTTTCACTCTTTGTTACCAGCAACTGGCATCCCATAACCACCTATTACTCCCGCCTCCACTTTGTTGCCACCCATCTGCTCACGTGACTCATCACACAGTGTGTCCCCTGGCTCTACATCCCATATCAATCTTTCAGCTTATAACTATAGGGATCCTTAACCTCATCTTTCACTGTAACTAGCAAATATGGTCTTAACTTCTCACACTTGAACTTTGTAGCTTTTAACCTTGGACAGTTGAGTGCTTGCAGTCAAGCATTACCTCACACCACTCATCCTTCACTAACACTGCTGTAGCTTCTCATGTCTTACCCTCTGTATCATCCTGCAAGCCTGATATCACGTTCTCTACTCCATCCTTCTCAAGGGTCCCACTGCTTCTCAGCCTTGGCTGACACAAACCTGCCATGTGTAATATTTTCCTTTCTAAAATTGTCTACAACTTCAAGCCTCCAACATTCATCATTTATTTCTTTCAGGATCCACTTCTGTATGCAAACCTGCACCACTTGGTGACTGGGCCTGCATGCCACATGCACCTATCGTTGGACATCACAGTAACACTTCGATTCAACGGGCGTTGATTCTTACTGACTTTGGAAACAACGGACGTTGTCCACAAGTCCCGAGAAAATAGTTCACACTAATATAAAGGATCACCTGAAGCTCACCTGCTTCTCCAACCCAGTCGCTGATGCTGATCTTCCTTCAGCACATTCCTCTAACTCTACCAGTAAGAGGACGTTGGAGCATTACCGCTTCTCAGACTCGGAACTGAAGTTACTCTGGGTCACAACTATCCATCACAACACTTTCAGCTCATCTATCAGACACAACCGGTAAGTAAAGACAGTTTGAATTACATTAATTACAAAGATTTGCAATGTTTGTTGTGTTAGCATATCATTTGACCACAAGGTATGGTCATAACTGTACTATGTTTAATACATCATAATAAACCATCCAAATTTAACAGTGGATCGGCATTAGCAGGTACACCTCTCCTCTCCATGTAATCGAGGTTATACTGTTTGGCAAAGCTGGGTTCCCCAGCCACAAGAGAAATCTCCTCAACCATTATCTGCTAATCACACCACAGTGGGTTGCAGGAAAAGTTCATGATGTGGGAAATGGCCAACATGGCCGTGATGCAGGTTTTCAGTGGAGAGTTTGACAAAATAATGTACATTTCATCGTGAGTGATTTGCCCAGCGTTAACTTGTGATCATCTGTGGATGCAGTTAGAATGTCACTTATTTTGCGTCTTTGAACTGGTCGTAGGAGTATCCTAGTTATAACTTCAGTGTTCAGTTATTCCTATTTAGTCCAGGAACTTTCCTGTCGAGTAATTTCATCATTTAAGATCGTCTTTCTGCTTCCTTTCTCCCAAATTTCATTGTGTATTTCAACGTGTTCTTTGTTGTGTGAGAACGTAATGACATTCTCATGTGTTTCCCACTTCCCTGTGTGTTATGTACATTTCTTGTTTCATATATCAACCAACAGAGTACGAAGAGAAACATGCCTTACTTGTGGTCATCTTGGATGAAAGGAAAAGTAGAGCATAGAAGAAACAATAACATACATTATAGCCCATTCAATGTTTGTAGAGCTGAACCCTAAAAGTAAGGAGGTTGAAGGAGAAGTAAAGGCGAAAGAAGGAGAATTCCACAGCATCGCTACTCGAGGAAAGAAACGGGTATCATAACGGTCAATCTCCGTGTGGTAGGTCTACACACATAATCAAGGGACACACATACAAAGCTCACCAGGACAGTGGTACAGATGTATGTAACCTAAGCAACAGGGAGGTGATAGTAACGTTACAACGGACGGAAAGCAATAGTTCAAGAAAGGAGATAGCTGGAGGATTGAAGTGGAAGGTTTTTGATCACACAGTGACTAAGAGAGAGATGGAGCAAATACATACCAGATGTGAGAATAGTTGTACATACTGGGGTGAATGATACCCCTGTGGGTATGAAATACCTGCTCATAAGATAAATGATTATGCACCGTTACAACACTCCCTGCTTTTGGGAAGCAAATTTTGTAATGTTCATTGCTTGGGGTTTCGAGGACAGTGTAAAGTATATGGTTATGCAACACATATTTTTGTTATTGCGTAAATGAATTGCAGTTTAATCATCTAACGGTGGGATATGAGAGTGATTTGAAAAATATAATGAGAAATTGGGTAATTGCCCTATTGAATCTACCTTACTACTGCTTAACCATTCCAAGATGATAACACACGACTGAAACAATGCAGGAGAAATATTCAGCGTAGGAAACGGATCGATGGTTGTAGTAAGAAGGAGAGTGAGTTGAAGTATGAAGAGTGGAATCATCGGGGAAAAGCGAGTGTGATTCGGGGTTGAAGATGAAAGACACATACAGAAGAGAGGAAGGTCACTAGGCGATAAGGATAACCTTGTTGATAAGATGAGAGGAAGATGTTAGTCTATGAACGACTACTGCAATGACCCGAGTGGAGAGGAAGCCGTGCATTAGATTACAGAGAGTAACAGAAAAGATAAAAGAGGAAGGTTTAGAAAGCAAAGATTTATACTACATCCTGCAAAGTCTTTTGAAGCCGTCAACACGCACGACAAATAATTCAACAAACTTTTTTCCTGAGAAAGGTTAGAGGTGAGTCACGTTAGATGTGACCTTGCACTGCGGAAACATAATACTGATCTAGAAGGAGGGAAGAGTATTGTAAATGTTTTAAAGAAAAAAGTTGAGTTTCCAAAACTTTGGTTTTTAGCAGAAGTGAGAACGATGGACGATTGTTGGAGGGATCAATACGGTTTCATTTCTAAGAGATGGGTGGCAGCAAGGCGCGCTTCCGAGACACAAGGTAATTGATGAGTGTTAAGACAGACAGACAAACAGACAATTGGCGAGCAAGGATTGGAGATAGCACAGAGGTACGTAAGCTCCTTCAGAACACGAGGAACTATGCTATCTGGACCATACACCTAACGCACTCATATCTGCGAGAATATTTGGAAAGCCTTCCATATAGAAAATATACTATAGAGCAGGGGTTTGGTGGGAGAACTAGACATGGAATTATCTAAGGTATGATTAGGGAAAAAATGCAATTGAGTGGGAGATGTATGAAAGAAAGAGACAGGAGGTCAAGAGAAAGGTGCAAGAGGTGAAAAAAAGGGCAAATGAGAGTTGGGGTGAGAGAGTATCATTAAATTTTAGCGAGAATAAAAAGATGTTCTGGAAGGAGGTAAATAAAGTGCGTAAGACAAGGGAGCAAATGGGAACTTCAGTGAGGGGCGCAAATGGCGAGGTGATAACAAGTAGTGGTGGTGTGAGAAGAAGATGGAGTGAGTATTTTGAAGGTTTGTTGAATGTGTTTGATGATAGAGTGGCAGATATAGGGTGTTTTGGTCGAGGTGGTGTGCAAAGTGAGAGGGTTAGGGAAAATGATTTGGTAAACAGAGAAGAGGTAGTAAAAGCTTTGCGGAAGATGAAAGCCGGCAAGGCAGCAGGTTTGGATGGTATTGCAGTGGAATTTATTAAAAAAGGGGGTGACTGTATTATTGACTGGTTGGTAAGGTTATTTAATGTATGTATGACTCATGGTGAGGTGCCTGAGGATTGGCGGAATGCGTGCATAGTGCCATTGTACAAAGGCAAAGGGGATAAGAGTGAGTGCTCAAATTACAGAGGTATAAGTTTGTTGAGTATTCCTGGTAAATTATATGGGAGGGTATTGATTGAGAGGGTGAAGGCATGTACAGAGCATCAGATTGGGGAAGAGCAGTGTGGTTTCAGAAGCGGTAGAGGATGTGTGGATCAGGTGTTTGCTTTGAAGAATGTATGTGAGAAATACTTAGAAAAGCAAATGGATTTGTATGTAGCATTTATGGATCTGGAGAAGGCATATGATAGAGTTGATAGAGATGCTCTGTGGAAGGTATTAAGAATATATGGTGTGGGAGGCAAGTTGTTAGAAGCAGTGAAAAGTTTTCATCGAGGATGTAAGGCATGTGTACGTGTAGGAAGAGAGGAAAGTGATTGGTTCTCAGTGAATGTAGGTTTGCGGCAGGGGTGTGTGATGTCTCCATGGTTGTTTAATTTGTTTATGGATGGGGTTGTTAGGGAGGTGAATGCAAGAGTTTTGGAAAGAGGGGCAAGTATGAAGTCTGTTGGGGATGAGAGAGCTTGGGAAGTGAGTCAGTTGTTGTTCGCTGATGATACAGCGCTGGTGGCTGATTCATGTGAGAAACTGCAGAAGCTGGTGACTGAGTTTGGTAAAGTGTGTGAAAGAAGAAAGTTAAGAGTAAATGTGAATAAGAGCAAGGTTATTAGGTACAGTAGGGTTGAGGGTCAAGTCAATTGGGAGGTGAGTTTGAATGGAGAAAAACTGGAGGAAGTGAAGTGTTTTAGATATCTGGGAGTGGATCTGGCAGCGGATGGAACCATGGAAGCGGAAGTGGATCATAGGGTGGGGGAGGGGGCGAAAATTCTGGGAGCCTTGAAGAATGTGTGGAAGTCGAGAACATTATCTCGGAAAGCAAAAATGGGTATGTTTGAAGGAATAGTGGTTCCAACAATGTTGTATGGTTGCGAGGCGTGGGCTATGGATATAGTGGTGCGCAGGAGGATGGATGTGCTGGAAATGAGATGTTTGAGGACAATGTGTGGTGTGAGGTGGTTTGATCGAGTAAGTAACGTAAGGGTAAGAGAGATGTGTGGAAATAAAAAGAGCGTGGTTGAGAGAGCAGAAGAGGGTGTTTTGAAATGGTTTGGGCACATGGAGAGAATGAGTTAGGAAAGATTGACCAAGAGGATATATGTGTCGGAGGTGGAGGGAACGAGGAGAAGTGGGAGACCAAATTGGAGGTGGAAAGATGGAGTGAAGAAGATTTTGTGTGATCGGGGCCTGAACATGCAGGAGGGTGAAAGGAGGGCAAGGAATAGAGTGAATTGGAGCGATGTGGTATACCGGGGTTGACGTGCTGTCAGTGGATTGAATCATGGCATGTGAAGCGTCTGGGGTAAACCATGGAAAGCTGTGTAGGTATGTATATTTGCGTGTGTGGACGTATGTATATACATGTGTATGGGGGTGGGTTGGGCCATTTCTCTCGTCTGTTTCCTTGCGCTACCTCGCAAACGCGGGAGACAGCGACAAAGCAAAAAAAAAAAAAAAAAAAAAAAATGATTAGGAAGGTAAATGCTTTCCAGAAAGGTCATGGGACTCCACTTCAGCCCAGGATTATCTATGCTTTATGGTCAGCACAGCTGGAGGCTTCCTGGTCATTGACATAGCACCACCAGTTCTTAGAAAACAACTGTGCAAGAATGACGACTGAGCTCTCCTAAATACCAGAGTCGGCGCTTCGAGTGAGGCACAGTGGATGGACTTGCCCATCGGAAAGTGACAGAGATAAGCTCGTGGTTGAATGTGGATGTATAGTGGAAGGTGATTGAAGAGAAAATAGTTGTCATATACATGCAAAGTGGTCAGGATGGCGCGACTTGTTCCAGATCATTAAGGAAATGGCGCCATTTCCACGGAGATAATCATGAGCAGAATCTAGCATATGTTTGGCATGTACAATGAAGTCTCCTGCTCAGAGAATTGCATGGAAAATACACGAGACAAAATCAAAGTAACAGATGGTAAAGAATTTTTTAACCAGATAGTTTCAAAGTTCGAGTAATCAGGTTCTACGAGGCAAGTATAAGGTTTTTTTATGCAGTAGAGTAAAGAGAAACAAGTTTCTTGAAGGGGAACGAGGGTGTTGTCGAAAGTTGGAGATCAGACAGTGTAGAGGAGCGGCAGCCATGGACAACTGGGTTGCAGCGTAAGAAAGCAGCTTTGGGAGGTAGGTTGACAGATATGTTCTCTGAGTTTTTCTCAACTTGCCGAGATATCACACGAGATTTGTCATTAGTATTATCCAAAAGATTGTCCCTGGATTAGCGTACCTTTATAGGCTGAGATAAAACGTCTGATTTCCATCATTACCGACAGATGAAGGACTAAATTATAGCAATGTTGTAGACAATGTATGGCACATCCAGAATCTATGATCACCTGGACATTTTCCACCAGATATCTTTGAAACAATTCCTTACGTTGCCTTGTCTCACTAAGTGTATTAATATGACTTGTATATCATTGACTGAAAGATTATATTCGTGAAGCGGAAATTTCTTAGAATCTTATTTCAAAGATTTTATTTCTGCACGAAATAATTCTGAGGGACAATGAGCCGCAGCCCAAAACTGCAGAGAAAACAAATACGAGACTTTACACTACTTCATAATCTTGCATTACTGTGAAGGCATCAGAATTATCATGATTTTCCTCATGGTATATGGAGAGAGAGAGAGAGAGAGAGAGAGAGAGAGAGAGAGAGAGAGTATGTGACTGGTAGCGGAGACAGGTGAGTTACCATACACCTGGGACGTTGTGGGTAAGATAACATCCAACTGGTAAGGTTCACAAACCTCACTGTTCTCAGGGGGAGGGGACTGATACGCTAATAAAAACTTCATGTGTATATCATTTTTATTTGTTACATATCGTATACAAATGGAACAACAGACCTTTAAATTAAGAAGGGATGTCAGTGAAGTACGTAAATCCAGAGAGGGTTATTGCAGGGTTAGCAACATATAGTAAACAATTAATACTAAACTTCTGTACTCAACAAGTTTGTAACAATACATCACATGATGCACTATAAAACTACCCTTTATTTACATCAACATTAATACAATGGCATCTCTGGAACCGTAGAGACATCACTGTCACGATAACTCTTGATTGTGTTATCATACATCAGCACAAACATGCTCAGTAAAAACACTTAGACCCAAAAACATGCTCTAATGTTTGAATATTTGCAAAGAAACATATGACCATTGTGGGTTGTGGATGATTTGTCTGAACATAAGTCAAACTCAGTAACATAATACTGATGTAAATTAGAGTCCTGACGATGTACTCAGAGTAGGATTTTAGAGTCAAGAACTTTTTAACAATAGAGCCCTGAGGTTACCAGTCAAAGGTACACTACTTCCTATAGATTGGATCTTATGAAACAGGATTTGGGCTGGAGGAGGAGATGGCCTCTGGTGACAAGGTTAAGATCTTCGTCATAAGCTTTCCACCAGAAAGGTCAAGTTAACATTGTTTACTGTTATGGTACATGACTATAAATGAGACAGAGGAATCAGGGTTAGTTGGTTGAGGTTTGTGATACGTTACTTCGACAAGGGAGGCCACAATGAGGGTGTTGTGTCTTATGATACATGACTCTAGTACACAGGAGTCATAGCGAGATGGTTGAGGGTTGTGATGCGTGACCTCACGAAGAGAGGTCACGGTGAAGTGAGATTGTCGTCTGTGGTACATGACTATAGCTGGAACAGGGATCCCGGTGAGACAATTGAGATACATTACATCGACAGAAGAGGTCACAGTGAGGTTGTCGAGTGTAGCGATACATGAGTAAGGAACAGATGAATCGTGGGAAGATGACTGAGGGTTGAGATGTACGACATGAACATGGGTGGTGTTGGGGGTGTAGGTGGAGCAATGATGACACATCTAGAACAACAGTATACATGACTTTATGAGAAGGTTCCTGGTTACCATGATGACATGGGGTTGTTATGGTACGATTGTTCATTCATGATACATGACTTCAACAAAGGGGTTCTATGATGACACTGTCAAGTCATATGACACCTTATGTTGACATGGTAGACTCATTGTGTCTTATGATATATGGCTTCCATAAGTGAGGGAGTTATGCTCTTATTGCATAAGACTGTTCCAGTTTTACAGTTAAGACTCAGAAAGTTCCACGAACATTACCAAGGAAAATGATCAACAACAGTAGTAGAGAATGTGTGTGTGTGTGTGTGTGTGTGTGTGTGTGTGTGTGTGTGTGTGTGTGTGGTAAGGAGTCATACTGATGCATGTAGTCCACTGTGACTTATACCATGATAGTGTTTCCATCAACAATATTACATATGATACTGTGTAATATGATGTTACATGTAACACTGTGTAATACAATATTACATATAATACTGTATAATACATCACCATCTTGTACGCGTGTATTAGTCTGAATATTGATGACATGTACGTTTGTAGAATGAGACATTGCAACATATAACAGGGAGTTACGTATAAAAGTTGTCATCTGCGACAATTTACAACACTTAACAGTTTGCAACATGTGACGCTGTGGAGCGGGTGATCACTGATCTTACGTTAACACACGATCGAGAAACATGTGAGAAGTTGGCGTTCCGCAGGTGTGTGTCCTCACCAACACGTTCCTCCTCCATCGCTTTGAACAAGACTGAAACTTAAGTCATCAAAAAACTCTATAAAATTCCTATGATACAACAATAGTAACTTTATTGCAGACTCCAGCATGACACTCCGTCCCTTCATAGGCAAAATGCTAGAAAATCACGTTGTCCAAGACGAAAATTGTGACCGTAAATTCCATGTAATTGACTTTTCTCGGGAGTGATCAAATCAGTCATCATGTATGAGCATGTAGGCTGTGAGAAGACTCGATGGATTTTGGATAAAGCTAAGCTTTTTACTTCACTCAATCCGCAGTCCTCCACACTCGCTATATCTATGGTCCAGACTCAACAGTTTCAGGTCAATCATTGGAAAAACTTGACTCAGAAAAACAAAGACAAGAACAACATGTTTCGTCTTTAGTTACATGACAAAGTGATCAATGGTTCTATAGAGTTAGAGCTGCAGTTGACTCTTGTCACTGTGTGTGTGACACATCATACAGGCGACCTCGTCAGCCCTTCCTCATTACAGTCAGGGTCTTAATGAGAAAAAACTGTATCTGTAAACATACATTTGTAACAGCATGAACATGTATACAGGCAGACGTATAAACATACATGCACTCTAACATTTGATGTTACCAAAACATGCATACCGATACATACACAGACAGTCATGTGAGAGAGAGAGAGAGAGAGAGAGAGAGAGAGAGAGAGAGAGAGAGAGAGAGAGAGAGAGAGAGAGCGAGAGAGAGAGACACACACATGGGCCTCCATGTGTTCAAATCCTAGGCGCGGCAGTTGTCCCACACCCAACGCAGGTGCTCATTGTCCCATCTGGACTGCTCGATGACTACGCATCTGGCTTAGGCTGGTGTGTGTGTGTTGTGTGTGTGTGTGTATATGTGTGTGTGTGTGTGTGTGTGTGTGTGTGTGTGTGTGTGTGTGTGTGTGTGTGTGTGTGTGTGTGTGTGAGAGTGTTGTGTGTGTGTGTGTGTGTGTGTGTGTGTGTGTGTGTGTGTGTGTGTGTAATTGTGCGCGCGCGCGCGTGTGTGTGTGTGTGTGGGTGTGTGTGTGTGTGTGTGTGTGTATGTGTGTGTGTGTGTGTGTGTGTGAGTGTGTGTGTGTGTGTGTGTGTGTGTGTGTGTGTGTGTATTTACCTATTTTCTTTGTAATTACCTATTTGTACTCTCGTGAGCCCCCTTTTCTGGTATTACATAACTTCTTCACTTCATGTATGTTGTCTACATCAAGCATCTCATGTACTGTTATTGGTTCTTTTCATTCTTTCTTACAAGTTCCTTGATCAACTTCTTGCCATTACCTCTGGTTGCTCCAGGCCTTACGTCTCTCGAAGAACTCTCTACTGTCCAACTCATTGATTTATCATTAAAGCTTAAAGCCTGTGATCAGGTCATCCCTCACTCTTCTTTCTTCCAAGATGGTCAATTCTAAAGCTTTTCGGTTTTCACTATAACTTAGCTCCCTTAATTCTGGTGCCATCCTTGTCCTCCTCCTCTGGATCTTCTCTATTATATCTTTGTACTTCTTTAAGTGGAGTGACCAAACTTAAGGAGCAAATACTAGTTTGTTGTAATGTAGGATACGAAGAGCTTGCTAACTATTTCCTGACACACATAATTGAAAGAAGCTCTGATATTTGCCAGTGGACATTTTTTTCCTTAACTTTTCTCTTAATGTGGGAATCTGATCACAGATGACAGGTGTGTGTGTGTGTGTGTGTGTGTGTGTGTGTGTGTGTGTGTGTGTGTGTGTGTGTGTGTGTGTGTGTGTGTGTGTGTCACGGAAAGAGAGTTCTACTTCGTGTTGCCCAGTTTCTTTACTCTGCATATGTACCATGTCTATACCTAATGCATACTCATTTCCACACAACCCATTTTTCTCCTGGTACCAATCATCTAGTAACCTCAAACGACAGGATGATCAGCTGGGTCAGTTGAGAACCGATTGTCCTGTCCATGACTCGAACCCAGGCCCGTTAGGTTGAAGGGTCACAAAGCAGTCAGTGCATGATTGTATGGTTGTGTGCGTATATGCACGTGTATCAGTCTCTATCTGTTCATGTTTATTTTCTCTATATCTAACTTGTCGTTTTCCCATTCACACGGCAAATGTATGTTTACATATCCACTGTAATAGAATATACACAGGACGCTGTGGAGGAATCATTATCAGTCCTTAAGGTTCCTGGATTTTTTATTATTTTTGTATAACATATATGTACATGATGAGAAGTGCCCACCTTTATTTTCAAAATGTTTTCCTCGGTCATGTGTCGAGTATGCAACAATCTATAACTGAACGGTTGAGTGAGGACCTGTGATATATACGTGTTGATTGTGACATCTTAACTCGTAAGGCCACATACCTGTTGCCTTCTTCCACCGCCGTGTGACCTCACGGGTGACTGACCTCCAGTATGTGACTGTGATTTACGACGGATAACAGGTGCCTAAATGAAGAGAACTTTTGACACAAGCCATCGTACTCTATTATCAATAGACTCTCAACGATCTAAGATGTACTATGTCAGGATGTCTTATGTGACCCGGTCCATGGAGTAAAGACGCCCACGAAGCCTCGCTAATTCATTAAAGCGTAGATAACATCTGACTGGTCGATCGCCACGATCGACCAGCTGCCAGGCGGAGACTGTCTTGCTCCTCCCCAGCCTCACATACCACAGAAGTAGGATTGGTCCCTGATTCACATGTGGCGACACCAACTATTCTAGCCCTATACTTTAGGATCATCTATACGGCAGTTTATCACTGAACGTAATTTGAAGACAGTGACTGCATCTGTGCAGGTATGGCACTTTCACTTTAAAAGAAATGTCGTTCCAATCCGAGTTATATACTGTTGCTGAAGGAGATAAACAGAAAGCTATATTTCGTTAGTTCCGAACCGTTGATTTCGCCAGACGTGTTTATAAATGGATTTTGATAACATAGATAATCTAAAAAATACATATCCAAGGTGTTTCCGCTGAACATCTCGGTGAGAGTGAAGAAGAGCTTTGTTCTTTAAACTCTTTCCTGATATATTGCTATTATGGTTTGCCCTCCTGGACGCCAGGATATCATGAGCATAGTGCTGGACAGTATACCATAGTGATGGTCCAGCCTGGTGTACCAGACTGCGCTCCACTGTCGTCTGCACGGTACTTACCCTTCCCATCTTTCCTCTCCATTTTCACTGGCAGTTTGTACACTCTCCATGTACACTGACAATGTGTATACTCTCCATGAGCCCTGGCAGTTTGTACACTCTTCATGTTAATTGGCAGTTCATACACTATCCATGTACACTGGCATTTTGTACACTCCATGATTGTTACAGTTTGTACATTCCCGTGTTCGATGGTTTTCTTAACACCATCCTGGCTATAGAGTCTGCCTAATGTCCAAGTTACCCTCCATCATGTGTTAGTAGTCAAGTGTTAGGTTAGATTATTAATGATTCTACAAACGACAACAGTGAAGGTGTTAGTACGGTAGTCAGCCAACTGCCTGATCCACAAACTTCTGATCATACCACTGAAAATTTCTTTTATGGTGAATATAATTTCCCCGTTACAAATGTAATCTGAAGATTTTGTACCAAGACATTTTGGTTAGTTACATTTTGTTAGTCTGTGATGTTAGCCAAATGATTTAGTGCCTTATGAGCTAAATGTTCATTAGTAATTACGCTTAGTGGGACACATGTCCACCTAAACTTTTACGATGGAAAGAGCGTAGGGAGACCACTGTAGGTGATTTGCCTCCAACGCTAACACAACCATCTGCACCTTACATGAAGAAGTAGGAAGAAGGTATACAACGTGGTCTTCATAGCTATTCGAGCTTTCTACAGTTTTACGTTAGAGAAGAAGTTGTCGTATAGGAAGGGATGTATTTACGTCACACTGAAGGGTAGAATGGAAATTTGAAACTAAATACCAATATCGCTTCCTTCCGGTTTAGACATGGTACTATCGGATATACACGTTACTCTCTCTTAGATCACAGAACACTTGAAGTTCATGTTGAGACCTAAGAGCACAACTTAATATAATGATATATATGTGTAACTGGTACGGAATCTCTTCTGCCCATTGAGCGTTCCAAGAAGACAGAATACTCACGCAGCCTAAAGGAAACATATTTACCAAAATGTTCTGAAGTTCGTTCCAGGAACCACGACGTAACATGTAGAGTAGCTTTGTAGGATTCCCAGTATGAGTAATGATTGCCTGTATGGTTGGCTGTCAGAGGTGAGAGCGTGCAATGTGTGTGATGGCTGTGTGGCGACGAGGGCGACAGTGGGCTACGCTGTCCTAGCGTCATACTGTGGATATCAGCTGGAAGGGCAAATCAGGAGACTGGAGGCCACCTTCCGGCTGCACCTCCGGGGTTGCCTCAGGGGTAGGCTGCTGACGCTGACCGCCGGGAGATGCGGTCCAATGACTGGCTGCTCCTAGCGGCGGCCAAGGGAGGGGTAGGAATGTCTTCTGGCCCAAACTTCTCGGACGAGTCTCGGGCCGGCGTCTCCTGAAGCAGATAGTGACGAGTAGTTAGAGGTGAGACGTGGAGACGAAGGGAAGGTAAGGAGGAATTGGTTAGTTGAGGCAGCTGAGGGGAGAGAGAGAGAGAGAGAGAGAGAGAGAGAGAGAGAGAGAGAGAGAGAGAGAGAGAGAGAGAGAGTTTGTATGTATGTATGTGTGTGTGTGTGTGTGTGTGTGTGTGTGTGTGTGTGTGTGTGTGAGTGTGTGTGTGTGTGTGTGGGTGCGTGAAGTGTTAACAATCGTCTGTAATCGAATTTGACATCTACACTATTTCCGCAAAATATATGAAGCCATCTTTCATCAGGTTCCTCCATGAAATCACACCAATACACAGTACATCCTGGGCCTCCTGTGTGAAGCCAACAGGACATGAGGAATTTACGTTAATTATGATAACGTCTCTTCTTTGCATCTGTCATGACAGCATCTTTAGCACAAGTGTAAGGAGCCAAACGTATCACATAACACAGCCACTTGACTAACTTATGCTGTGATGTGACTGACATTCCATTTACAAATAACTTCCTTAAAGGCAACTTACCTCAACTATTTCAGAAATTCTGTTTAAGGAAAAGCTTGCGGAGGATCAATACCAATACCCCTCAGCTGCGGCGCGAGAATCTAAATCACTGATGCTGGCGACTTACCGGCAGCTGTCATGAGACCGGATCCTTAGATGAGAAGGAATACTGCGAGGTGGTGTAAGTGGAGTCGTACGTGTTCATGGAGAGGAAAGAGGGCCCGTTCTCTTGCTCCGGCGGCTTCTTCCTCACAGGCTTGGAGGACGCGTCACAGGAGAGGGCGAACTTGATTTCCTTACTCATTTCTGTCCAAACGGAAGCCTGGGGATAGTAAATTGGTAAGTGCTTTTGGGTTGTCTGTTTTCTTTCATCTTCCAGGGGTGGTGTTCGGGAGCTTCTACAGAACGAGATTCTCTTGCCCCTTTTATCTCTTTACTTCTTATTATGTTTTATCTCTTTACTTCTTATTATGTTTTATATCTTTATTTCTTATTATGTTTTATCTCTTTACTTCTTATTATGTTTTATCTCTTTACTTCTTATTATGTTTTATCTCTTTACTTCTTATTATGTTTTATCTCTTTACTTCTTATTATGTTTTATATCTTTATTTCTTATTATGTTTTATCTCTTTACTTCTTATTATGTTTTATCTCTTTACTTCTTATTATGTTTTATCTCTTTACTTCTTATTATGTTTTATCCCTTTACTTCTTATTATGTTTTATCTCTTTATTTCTTATTATGTTTTATATCTTTACTTCTTATCATGTTTTATATCTTTATTTCTTATTATGTTTTATATCTCTATTTCTTATTATGTTTTATATCTTTATTTCTTATTATGTTTTATATCTTCACTTCTTATTATGTTTTATCTCTTTATTTCTTATTATGTTTTATATCTTTACTTCTTATTATGTTTTATATCTTTATTTCTTATTATGTTTTATATCTCTATTTCTTATTATGTTTTATATCTTTATTTCTTATTATGTTTTATATCTTCACTTCTTATTATGTTTTATCTTTTTACTTGTTATTATGTTTTATCTCTTTACTTCTTATTATGTTTTATCTCTTTATTTCTTATTATGTTTTATATCTTTATTTCTTATTATGTTTTATATCTTTACTTCTTATCATGTTTTATATCTTTACTTCTTATTATGTTTTATATCTTTATTTCTCATTATGTTTTATATCTTTACTTCTTATTATGTTTTATATCTTTATCTCTTATTATGTTTTATATCTTTACTTCTTATTATGTTTCATATCTTTACTTCTTATTATGTTTTATATCTTTACCTCTTATTATGTTTTATCTCTTTACTTTTTATTATGTTTCATATCTTTACTTCTTATGATGTTTTATATCTTTACTTCTTATTATGTTTTATATCTTTACCTCTTATTATGTTTTATCTCTTTACTTTTTATTATGTTTTATATCTTTACTTCTTATGATGTTTTATCTCTTTACTTCTTATTTCGTATTATCTCTACTTCTTATCATGTTCGCTCGGATCGTTGTTATATCTTAGTGTTTTACTGATGTATAATAGAGGTTGAAGCTTCGACATCCAGTGTTTTCATAATATCGAACTACGATGGATGTACGACCAGAGGATTCATACATTACGTACGAGTTAAGATCGATATACAGAATCCTCCACAATACACTAAAGGCGATAGGGATATACGTCCATCATCACCTCAGGGGCATGAACGAGCTAAGGAAAGTACAAGTCAATCCAAGATCCATAGTGCTTGCAACTGTTGTGCAAAGGATGATACGTAAGAATCGATGTTATCAGTATATTACTTTATTGACGAAAGTTTTTGGATCACAACCCATCCATCTTAGTGTCTTAAAGAAAATGACAAACGGAAGTGTGGGCTTTATTAGATGGCCATTATCAAAGATTTTGCAAATACAAATACGATTTGTTCTCTTAAGCAGCCTTCAGTCTTTCACATGACATCTTGTTTCGTATCATAATTCATTCTGGATCTTATTACTCAACAATATCAGAGAGCTTGGAGAGAGAAAATCACTTTGATATGTAAGACGAATTTAGGAAGGTGTCAGATAATGCTGTCAATTGTTTCGCAGAAATAACAAACCAGTAATAGTCAGTGCTAGAGCATGCCATGGTTCTTATATCTAAAGAGCGATTACCCTGTTGCATCACTGTCGATGGTAAACAAACACAAGTTGTGTATAGCTTCAGGTCACGACTGATGTCAAATACGGTTGGCTTTAGTAAAGACGAGTTGTTTGCAAGGAAGAAGAACGTAGTGTCCTTAGAAAACCAGGGTTAATGGGAAATAGTTTAGTACGCAAGAAGCCTGAATGAATAAAGTTTCTTTATTTAAAGGAAGTCAGAGTTTCTAAGGAAAAGCAATATCAAAATTTGGAGAAGTTAAATCAAATAATTTACAATAAAAAAAAATATGGAGTAGACAGACATACAGATGAATAGTAATGCTGTATAGCGCAATATGGAAATTATCTAGACACATCTCGTGGATGAGTCTTTTGAGATGTCATGAACATTCAAAATGTAAAGTGGATAATAGATTAGGGGATATAGATTTATGACACGAAGGTGAGTTCAGGAGAGACAGACCATCAAAGAGAATATGCAGTCAATGAATAAGCCACTGAGATCGAAGAACATACCAGATGTTACCAGAGCGATGGTTAGAAACCTTCCTCACTTCAGGCACAGTGTTTTTGTGCTAATTGACTTGCATGCAACAAGAAAGGTTGTCAGGGTGCGAATGTAGTGAGAGAGACAACACTTGTGATGTCTGATTATTTGATAGAGATGATTGTGAAAATTTGTGGTATTTTAGATAAAGATGAAATGTTATGGGTAGGAAGGAAGAGGTAAAAGTGACTGAACTTTGTTAAGCGGCCTGTGTGCAGATCCCAAGAGAGACTGAGAGTAAAGTGGCATTAGGACAGAGTGAATGAAACCAGAGAAATAAGAGTGGAGTGTTCAGAGACGGTGCTTATATGTGCAGGTGAAGTGTGTGGTATGCGGCAGGTATGATGTGGACGGATGAGAAAGAGTAGTGAATATTGGAATGAGGACTTTAACACCTTAAACTGCAATGCACTTCAGTAGACGCAAGCGTACACTACTAATGCTCACGTAAACACGCGAATCATTTTCTCTTCATTTTTTGAACTGCCTGCCTCCAGGTAGCACCGCAAGGGGAGCGATACAGCTGGGGATGTGTCGCGCGTCTCAGTCACCCACAGATTCTTGTACAGATTGCATCATCCTTACGTGATGTTTGTGGACTTCAAGAAAACGTGTGATATGGTTGACACAGAAGCATTATGGAAAGTCATTACGGATATAACCCGCAGGAAGAAAGCTACGAAATGTATTCAGGAGATTTCGTAGAGAGATTTATTTATGCGAGCAGCAAGGAGGGAGCGTGACTAGTTCCTAATGAAGATGTATGGAGTCGCCATGGCTGTTTTAAGTCTGTTTATGGGTTGGGTGGTGAGGCAGGTAATACGAAGTGCACGATTTACAATATTCGGTCGGGGGAGGGACAATGAAGGAAAGGGTAGGATAAGAGTTGAATCGACTGTTGTTTGTGGATGACAAAGTTCTTATAGCAGACTCAAGAAAAACGCTGCAGAATCCAGTGCATAAATTTGGGAGATTATGTGAAAGTAGTGGCAGTATCATTATTATTACTATTATTATTACTACCATCATTATCATCATTATTATTATTATTATTATTATCATTATTATTATTATTATTATTATTATTATCATTATTATTATTATTATTATTATTATTATTATTATTATTATTATTATTATTATTATTATTATTACTATTATTATTAGTATTATTAGTATTATCATTATCATTATTATTATTACTATTACCATTACTACTCATTATTATTATTATTATTATTACTATCATTATCATTATTACTATTATCATTATTATTATTATTATTATTATTATTATTATTATTATTATTATTATTATTATTATTATCATTGTTATTTAATGTATGTATGACTCATGGTGAAGTGCCTGAGGATTGGCGGAATGCGTGCATAGTGCCATTGTACAAAGGCAAAGGGGATAAGAGTGAGTGCTCAAATTACAGAGGTATAAGTTTGTTGAGTATTCCTGATAAATTATATGGGAGGGTATTGATTGAGAGGGTGAAGGCATGTACAGAGCATCAGATTGGGGAAGAGCCGTGTGGTTTCAGAAGTGGTAGAGGATGTGTGGATCAGGTGTTTGCTTTGAAGAATGTATGTGAGAAATACTTAGAAAAGCAAATGGATTTGTATGTAGCATTTATGGATCTGGAGAAGGCATATGATAGAGTTGATAGAGATGCTCTGTGGAAGGTATTAAGAATATATGGTGTGGGAGGCAAGTTGTTAGAAGCAGTGAAAAGTTTTTATCGAGGATGTAAGGCATGTGTACGTGTAGGAAGAGAGGAAAGTGATTGGTTCTCAGTGAATGTAGGTTTGCGGCAGGGGTGTGTGATGTCTCCATGGTTGTTTAATTTGTTTATGGATGGGGTTGTTAGGGAGGTGAATGCAAGAGTTTTGGAAAGAGGGGCAAGTATGAAGTCTGTTGGGGATGAGAGAGCTTGGGAAGTGAGTCAGTTGTTGTTCGCTGATGATACAGCGCTGGTGGCTGATTCATGTGAGAAACTGCAGAAGCTGGTGACTGAGTTTGGTAAAGTGTGTGAAAGAAGAAAGTTAAGAGTAAATGTGAATAAGAGCAAGGTTATTAGGTACAGTAGGGTTGAGGGTCAAGTCAATTGGGAGGTGAGTTTGAATGGAGAAAAACTGGAGGAAGTGAAGTGTTTTAGATATCTGGGAGTGGATCTGGCAGCGGATGGAACCATGGAAGCGGAAGTGGATCATAGGGTGGGGGAGGGAGCGAAAATTCTGGGAGCCTTGAAGAATGTGTGGAAGTCGAGAACATTATCTCGGAAAGCAAAAATGGGTATGTTTGAAGGAATAGTGGTTCCAACAATGTTGTATGGTTGCGAGGCGTGGACTATGGATAGAGTTGTGCGCAGGAGGATGGATGTGCTGGAAATGAGATGTTTGAGGACAATGTGTGGTGTGAGGTGGTTTGATCGAGTAAGTAACGTAAGGGTAAGAGAGATGTGTGGAAATAAAAAGAGCGTGGTTGACAGAGCAGAAGAGGGTGTTTTGAAATGGTTCGGGCACATGGAGAGAATGAGTGAGGAAAGATTGACCAAGAGAATATATGTGTCGGAGGTGGAGGGAACGAGGAGAAGACGGAGACCAAATTGGAGGTGGAAAGATGGAGTGAAAAAGATTTTGTGTGATCGGGGCCTGAACATGCAGGAGGGTGAAAGGAGGGCAAGGAATAGAGTGAATTGGAGCGATGTGGTATACCGGGGTTGACGTGCTGTCAGTGGATTGAATCAAGGCATGTGAAGCGTCTGGGGTAAACCATGGAAAGCTGTGTAGGTATGTATATTTGCGTGTGTGGACGTATGTATATACATGTGTATGGGGGTGGGTTGGGCCATTTCTTTCGTCTGTTTCCTTGCGCTACCTCGCAAACGCGGGAGACAGCGACAAAGCAAAAAAAAAAAAAAAAAATTATTATTATTATTATTATTATTATTATTATTATTATTATTATTATTATTATTATTATTATCATTATTATTATTATTACTATTATTATTATCATTATCATTATTGCTATTATTATCCTTATTATTATCATTATTATTATTATTATTATTATTATTATTATTATTATTATTATTATTATTATTATTATTATCATTATTATTATCATTATTACTATTATCAATATCATCATTATAATTATTATTATTACTATTATTATTACTATCATTATTATCATTACTATTATTATTATTATTATCATTATTATTATTATCATTGTTATTATATTATTATTATTATTGTTTATTTTCATATTTATTATACTTTGTCGCTGTCTCCCGCGTTTGCGAGGTAGCGCAAGGAAACAGACGAAAGAAATGGCCCAACCACCCCCCCATACACATGTATATACATACGTCCACACACGCAAATACACATACCTACACAGCTTTCCATGGTTTACCCCAGACGCTTCACATGCCTTGATTCAATCCACTGACAGCACGTCAACCCCGGTATACCACATCGATCCAATTCACTCTATTCCTTGCCCTCCTTTCACCCTCCTGCATGTTCAGGCCCCGATCACACAAAATCTTTTTCACTCCATCTTTCCACCTCCAATTTGGTCTCCCACTTCTCCTCGTTCCCTCCACCTCCGACACATATATCCTCTTGGTCAATCTTTCCTCACTCATTCTCTCCATGTGCCCAAACCACTTCAAAACACCCTCTTCTGCTCTCTCAACCACGCTCTTTTTATTTCCACACATCTCTCTTACCCTTACGTTACTCACTCGATCAAACCACCTCACACCACACATTGTCCTCAAACATCTCATTTCCAGCACATCCATCCTCCTGCGCACAACTCTATCCATAGTCCACGCCTCGCAACCATACAACATTGTTGGAACCACTATTCCTTCAAACATACCCATTTTTGCTTTCCGAGATAATGTTCTCGACTTCCACACATTCTTCAAGGCCCACAGAATTTTCGCCCCCTCCCCCACCCTGTGATCCACTTCCGCTTCCATGGTTCCATTATGGTTATAATGGTTATTATCATTATTATTTTTATTATTATTATCATTATTATTATTATTATTATTATTATTATTATTATTATTATTATTGTTATTATCATTATTATTATTACTACTATCATTATCATTATCATCATCATTATTACCATTATTATTATTAACATTATCATTATTATTATCATCATTATTATTTTCATTATTGCTATTTCCATTATTGTTATCATCACCAGTGTTATTATTATTGTTATCATTATCAGTATTATTATCATTATTATTATTATTATTATTATTATTATTATTATTATTATTATTATCATTATTATTATTATTATTATTATTATTATTATTATTATTATTATTATTATTATTATTATTATTATTATTATTATCATTGTTACTATTATCATTATCATTATTATTATTACTATTATTAATATCATTATCATTATTGCTATTATTATCATTATGCTATTATTATTATTATCATTATTATTATTATTATTATTATTATTATTATTATTATTATTATTATTATTATTATTATTATTATCATTATCATTATTATTATTATTATCATCATTATTATTGTTATTGTTATAACTATTATTATTATTATTATTGTTATCATTATTATTATTATTATAATTATTATTATCATTATCATTATTATTATTATCATCTGTTTTTACTGTTCATCATACTTTGTCGTTGCCTCCCGCGTTAGCGAGGTAGCGCAAGGAAACAGACTAAAGAATAGCCCAACCCACCCATATACATATGTACATACATACCCGTCCACATACTAATATATATACATACCTATACATTTCAACATATATATATATATATATATATATATATATATATATATATATATATATATATATATATATATATATATATATATATATATATATATATATATATATTTCTTTTTTCCTTTCAAACTATTCGCCATTTCCCGCGATAGCGAGGTAGCGTTAAGAACAGAGAACTGGGCCTTTGAGGGAATATCCTCACCTGGCCCCCTTCTCTGTTCCTTCTTTTGAAAAAAAAAAAATAATGAGAGGTGAGGATTTCCAGCCCCCCGCTCCCTCCCCTTTTAGTCGCCTTCTACGACACGCAGGGAATAAGTGGGAAGTATTCTTTCTCCCCTATCTCCAGGGATATATATATATATGTATATATATATATATATATATATATATATATATATATATATATATATATATATATATATATATATATATATATATATATATATATATATATATATATATTTTTATTTTCATACTATTCGCCATTTCCCGCGTCAGCGAGGTAGCGTTAAGAACAGAGGACTGAGCCTTTAAGGGAATATCCTCACCTGGCCCCCTTCTCTGTTCCTTCTTTTGGAAAATTAAAAAACGAGAGGGGAGGATTTCCAGCTCCCCGCTCCCTTCCCTTTTAGTCGCCTTCTACGACACGCAGGGATTACGTGAGAAGTATTCTTTCTCCCCTATCCCCAGGGATATATATATATATATATATATATATATATATATATATATATATATATATATATTTTTCTTTTTCTTTGTCGCTGTCTCCCGCGTTTGCGAGGTAGCGCAAGGAAACAGACGAAAGAAATGGACCAACCCACCCCCATACACATGTATATACATACGTCCACACACGCAAATATACATACCTACACAGCTTTCCATGGTTTACCCCAGACGCTTCACATGCCCTGATTCAATCCACTGACAGCACGTCAACCCCGGTATACCACATCGATCCAATTCACTCTATTCCTTGCCCTCCTTTCACCCTCCTGCATGTTCAGGCCACGATCGCTCAAAATCTTTTTCACACCATCCTTCCACCTCCAATTTGGTCTCCCACATCTCGTTCCCTTCACCTCTGACACATATATCCTCTTTGTCAATCTTTCCTCACTCACTCTCTCCATGTGATCAAACCATTTCAATACACGCTTTTCTGCTCTCTCAACCACACTCTTTTTATTACCACACATCTCTCTTACCCTTTCATTACTTACTCGATCAAACCACCTCACACCACATATTGTCCTCAAACATCTCATTTCCAACACATCCACCCTCCTCCGCACACCCTAATCTATACTGTGCCCACGCCTCGCAACCATATAACTTATTATCATTATCATAACTATTGCTGTCAGTGGATTGAACCAGGATATGTGAAGCGTTTGGGGAAGGTTCTGTGGGGCCTGGATGTGGAAAGGGGGTTGTGGTTTCGATGCATTACACATGACAGCTAGAGACTGAGTGTGAACGAATGTGGCCTTTGTTGTCTTTTCCTAGCGCTACCTCGCGCGCGCGCGCAGGGGGAGGGAAGTGTAATTTCTCGTGTGGCGAGGTGGCGACGAAATGGATGAAGGCAGCAAGTATGAATATGTACATGTGTATCTATATATATATATATATCTGTGTATGTATGTATGTATATATGTTGAAATGTATAGGTATATATATGTGCGTGTGTGGGCGTTTATGTATATACATGTGTATGTGGGTGGGTTGGGCTATTCTTTCGTCTGTTTCCTTGCGCTACCTCGCAAACGCGGAAGACAGCGACTGAGAATAATGATAATATAAATCTAATAATCATGATAATAATTTTTATTATTATTACTATTATTATTATCATTATTTGGAGTGGTACTAGTAGTGGCATTATTATCATTGTTATTTTCACTGTTGCTACCAGACTCATTATTATTACCTTAAAAGATCTGTGGACTATCACACTCACCTCCACCAGGATATGATCAGACATTCCATCTGCTCCTCACCTCGACATTTCCACATCTAACAACCTCTCCTCTGCATTCTCTGTAATTTAGCACATAATCTAATAATTCCCCATGACCTAGACTCCCACTCATCCACGTAATCTTATGTATGCCTATTCTAGTAGCGTAAATATTCCCATGTGTAGGAGAGAAGTGGTAAATGTGAGCGAGCTTGATAAAGTGTCTTATGTATAGAGGTACCAAGAGAGAACGAGTGAAGTGGTATAGGGTGAGAGGAAATGTAGCATCAATTGTGGACAAGACGTGGAAGGTATTAAGGAAGCAGCGATTGACTGTGCAAGTTAAGCATGTGATGTGGGCAGTGTTGGATGCGACCACTTGGGAAGGAGCGGTGAGTAGTTGGAGGAGGATATTAGACTGTGGGTGAAGGGAGAGGGAGAGGTGTGAGGACAGTGTCTGCAGTGAAGGAGTGCGATTGATTGGGAAGTGTACATGAGAAGGCGGTAGGAGGTCAGGGGAGGGATGTGAGGACTTAAAAAGAGGGAGAATGAGAAATGGATCGATGTTTGATAATGTATCGACGAATTTCAGAGAGAGGAGGTAAATGATTTGGAACGAGGTAAACATTGTGAGGAAAACAGGAGAGGAAAACGTAGCGAGGGTCAGGCAAGAAGCTGAAATGTACCAAATAAGAAGAGGTGACGGGGAAATGCAGTCAGTATGATGAAGGACTATTATATGTGTTAGATGATAGGATGATGGATGTGTTTTAGACCATGCATTGCGTGAGGAGAGAGATTCCTCGCGGGTAGTCTGATGAAAAGAGGAGCGTTAGTGAAAGCCTTGCTTATAATGAAGTGTGGCAAGGCAGCAGGAGTAGATGAGACTGCAGTTGAGTCTCTCAAAAGAATGAGGTCATGGTATTATCTATCAATTAGTCAGGCTTTTCAGCGTTTGTGGGGTCGATGTGCCTGGGGCTGAAAGAATACATGTCTGGTGCCATTTTATGAAAGTATGACTAGTGATAATACTCGAATTGCAGACGTCTGTGTCTGTTGGGTATACCTGAGAAGGTGTATAAGGGGTATAGGAAAATAGTTGTGAGCTTGGGAAGTTCAGAGGCTGTGCGATGTACCAAGTGTCGTAGTGGGAAAGAGCAGCATGGCTTTAGGAGTGGTGGATGATGTGTAGATCACGTGTTTGTGCTGAGGAATTCATGCTATATGTAGAGCACCCACCGTGGTAGGTACACTGGCCCGTCAGTAAGAGTCATGTTCCCGGACGTGGACACTCCTAGGTTAGCCTGAATCAAGTCACATGCTGTTTACTTGATAGCAACAGTGCTTTACTTCAGCCGAAACTGATACCCATCTATCTGCCAAACAGGGGAAGGATGAACAGTTGAATGAGCTGTGCGCCACCTACCCACACCGGGGATTAGTAAGCAGCGACGCTAAACACAACACCACTGAGGATAGGAGGGATAATAGTGAGGTCTTGTACAAGGTTTGCTAATATATGATGTGGTGGAAAAGCTGCCAAATGCAGTAAGGAATGATCATCGAGGGAGTGGTGATGAGGTTGTGGTAGTCGGGGATGAGCGTGAGTCAGTGCTTATTGGTGACAAGGTTGTATGGTAACCTCAAGGGAGAAATTCCAGAAGGTGGCACCTGAACTTGGAATCGTCTGTGCAAGAGGAAGCTGAGAGTGACTGTAAACAGATATATGGTACTGAGGCACAGCATGGGTGTGAGTTAACTTGAATTGGTAGGGCCGGAATGAAGGGAACTGCTTTAGATACGTGGGAGTGGATGTGGTGGCGACTGTAAGCTTGGAGGAGAGGTGAGTCACATGATAAGGAAGGGGTAGATATGGGTATGTCTGTAGGTAGTGTGGTCCAGATTGTGTTGTTGTATGGATATGGATCCTGTGTCGTGAATTCCAGAGAACGTAACAGGTGTTGGAAGAGATGTCCCTGAGATAATTACTTAGAGTGAGGCGGGTTGATCGTGCACAGAGTGACAGAGTGGGGGCGAGGTGTGATAACGGGTACAATATGGTGGAAGAGGCTCACCAGGGATGATGGAATGGTTTGGATCTATGGAGGGGATGAGCGAAGAGAGACATACTGGAAGGACGTTTGTCGGTAGTGGAGGGAGCAAGGGTGAGACGGAAAGATGGTGTGATAGGGGCTTTGGGTCAGGAGACGTCCATGGGATGGAAAGAAGAGGATCGACATGGTATACGGGGGACCAATATGCTGTCAACGGTTGAATTTACGCTTAGAAAGTGACCAGATAAACCATAGGATAATCAATGGGGTTGGCTGGAGGAAAATAGGTTCTGGTTTCAGTGTGTTATGACATGACAGATAGATGGTGATGGAGGAGTCTAAATGATTCTGTCGTTAGTTTGATTTTGATACAACGTCGTTTGGGCGAGACAAATTGCACAGCAGAGAATATGCTATGATAATGATAATGGTAATAATAGCAAAAATAACAACATTGATATTTCTTATTATTATCAGTACTATTATTGTTATCATTATCATTCTTACTATCATTATCATTATTATTAGTTATCATTATTGTTGTTATCATTATTATTATTACCATTATTATTATCATTATTATTATTATTATTATTATTATTATTATTATTATTATTATTATTATCATTATTATTATTCTTTTCTTTTCTTTCAAACTATTCGCCATTTCCCGCATTAGCGAGGTAGCGTTAAGAACAGAGGACTGGGCCTTTGAGGGAATACCCTC
>NC_092292.1:3665562-3710562 GCF_036320965.1 Panulirus ornatus | reverse complement strand
CAACTTCAATAACGTTAAACACCTCGAAAACTACACTCCTCTCTGATCACCAGTGTGGCTTCCGTAAGGCGAGATCCACTGGTGATATTCTTTCCCATCTTACTAATGTCTGGTCAGCATCCCTCAAAGATTTTGGGGAGTCATGTGGCTTTAACAAATCTAAGGATTTTAACAAGGTGTGGCATCAAGGTCTCATCTAAAAGCTCCCCTGTTTTGGCTTCCCTCTCTCACTTTGCTCCTTCATATCTAGCTTCCTTTTTGGCCGATCTATCTCTGTGGTTATTGATTAATCAGCCTACCCCTTTTTCTACATCAACAGCAGTGTCCTTCAAGGTTCTGTCCTGTCCCCTATATTTTCTCTCTTTTTTTTCAACGATTTCTTCTCCTCCGCAAATAATCCAATGCACTCATATGATGACGACTCTACACTGCATTTATCAACATCCTTCAATTCTGCTCCCTCTTCCTCACTCGATCTGTATCTCGTCTTGACACAACTTCCTCAATAAGCTCAGACTTGGACAGGATATCTCAGTAACATCCACTCATTCTTAGTCTGCCTCTAAGAAATTGGATGTCCTGTTTAGATGTCGAAACTTCTGAACAGTTGTTCCGTCGAAAACGATCCGCCTTATGAACTGCCTCAGGCTAACTTCCAGACTTGACTCCCCTTACTTTGCGCCGCAGTGTTGGTTCTCTTTCCCTATTCCAGAGGTATTACTTTGGCTTTTGCTCCCAAGAGGTGGCTGCCGGTATGACCACAGTTGCTAGACCACGTAAAATCGGCAAGCTGCTGCGTCACACGGTTATTATCTGGCCATCAGCAACTCAGGGGTGGCCCATTTTGACAATTGCTTCTTTCCTACACGTCGAAGCTTTGGAACTCTCTACATCTCACATCTTTCCAAATATCTATTAGAGCCCGGCCTTGATGTGGACTTTTTTCCGTGACTGGAGACTTAAACATAAAAACACATAGTCGAGTAGTCCATTGTTTAAGGAACACGTTAACTTTGTTCATGACAACGAAACCATGACAGATATCTAAATGATGATTTTTGTATCTGTTGTTTCGATGTAACACATAACTCATGATCCGAACAGCCCAGTTGGTAAGAGAGGAAAATTTTCTACATCATACTGACAAAAGAGTTCCAGGTATGATGTCTCCACGAAATGCAATAAAGTTCAATAAAACAGCCGGTCCAAGAAGGTTTATCTGAAAATAATGAAAGAGACGAAAAATGAGATAGTTAAGCTCTTGACTGCACTTTGAATAAGTCACTTGCTGAGGGAAATGTTCCAGAGGACTAGAAGTTTGCCAGCGTAACACTGGCATTCAATAAAGGTACTAAGTCCTCGCCCGGAAAGTATCGTCCAGATACTTAACGTGTGTAGTTAGTAAACGTATCAATACCTTCATCTGGGTATAGAACTGTAAGTCATTTATGGGATCACAACTTAGTAAATGACTCTCACGGAACTATCTTGCGGTCCACATTTACTTTCATGTCAGTATCTTACCTCAACTCTACATAGAATTATTTTTTATATCTTTTTCGCCGGAAGTTGAGCCGGAGGGAGAGGTGTCTTGGGAGGTGCCTTCTGCTTTGCTTTCATGTTTCTACTACTATGATTAGATATTCTTACAGATAACTTCGTTAGTAACCATCAGGACGTCTGTTATTTGTCTCTCCCATGTACCAACTTTGAAGTCTTTTTTAACTTCATGCCATCTTCTACGCATTTTTGATATCCCTATTACCATTGCATCATGAGCAGACATCTGAAATTGGAGTCCATTCCTTCTGACAAGTCATTCACATAAATCAGAACCCTGCGGAACTCCGTTAGTGATCTCAACCCAGTTTGAAAAGGTTCCTCTGGTAAATGTCTTTTGTACCAGTTTACTAAGGCAATCTTTTACCCATCCAAGGAGCGTCCAAATTATTCATACCTGATCATCCAATTTCTTGATTACCCTCCCATGCGATACACTGTCAAATTCTTCCTGGCAGTCAGATATAAACAGTCTACCTAGCCTTCATTACTGAACTCATTCTCCCGTAGAAATCTAAAAGGTTCATAGTACATGACCTTGTGTATGTCCCTGAAACTAAAGGTGCTTTGTCTTCTGCAGGAAGTCATCTATTTGCTTTCTGAATATTTTTTCTCGCACCGCACAGACCACACTCGTCAGGGATCCCAGTCTGTAGTTCAACTCCTCTTCCTGGTCTTCAGTCTTATAGACAGGTATGAAGTTTGCCCTTTTCCACTCCCTTGACATTTTGTCATTCTCCAGCAACAACTTGACCAGTATTTCAAGAGATGTGTCAAGTGTATATGCTCGCATCTTCAGTTCATGTATTCAACTTTCCTCAGGACCACGAGCCTTGTGTGGGTTAAGGCACTTCAGAATTCTGTTAATGTCTTTTTTAGATGTCTCAGTGCTTTTCAAGACTTCATCCCTACACCATTTCATTGGTTTGGGGGCTATTGTGTGTTCCACTGTGAAAGAAATTGAACATTTCATTTGGTTCTTCACTTATCTAAACATCGTCCTCTGCAACCATAGGCCGGTCTTCTGGCGAGTATTGTCTGTGAAGCACTGAAAAAGGTAATCAGAAAGTAAATGGATGATGTCCTGCAGGGGAAAATCACATTAGTGAGAGACAACATGACTTTAGGGAAGAAACTGGGTCATCAAGTAGGAATAAAAGGGCCACTCCTTCAACCGATTAGTAGTTTGTCTCAATAGAAGGATACAAAAACGTCTGGCAGAAGACCCTTCTCAAAATGGGTCAAGGTTACCAGTGGAGTTCCTTAAGGTTCTGTTCTGGATCCATTACCGTTCTTTATTTTTATTTATGTGAATGTCTTGCCAGAGGGTATGGACTCCTGCCTGAACATGTTTGCAGATAATGCAAAGGTCATGACGGAAATGAAAAACGTGGAAGATCACATCAAGTTAAGATTAAAGGGAACGTTAATAGGCTTCAGAGTTTTTACATGGGATTACATGACAAAGGACAGATAACAGGGGGCCTAGTGGTCCCTAACAAGGTTATCCGTAAAGATGATCAAACTACTGTGACGTAAAACAGGATTTCAAAGCAGAAGGCAACTCCCAACACACCTCTCCCTCCGGCTTAATTTCCAGTATGAAAAGATGAGAAAATATCATGGAGTATGGGCGAAATAAGATATTGCTATGAGAATTCTGTAGGAAAATTTGGACTGGAAAAAGTTCCCTGTCAGTTTGGCAGCATCTGTTCTGCGGCTGGATTCTGAAGAAAAGACTTAACTGATGGTCTTCTGGATCTTTACTGACAACATATGTCGGTGAAGTCTTCTTTAGCCTCGATTTCAAGACATTTCTAGTCTTTGCATTCACTACGTTGAAAGGCAGTTTATTCCAATGTTCCATCAATTTTGCGTTTTTTGTTATGTTAGAAATGCTTTCGATGGTAAACACTGAGTCGAAATACCTGTTAAGAAATAAAGCCATATCTTTATTGTCACTTTTTAATGTGCCTTTATCATTTGATAGTGGGTCAGTATTATTCTTTTCTTTTTTTCCAACGTATTCCCAGAATTCTTTAGGGCTCTTTTTGACATTGAGAGAAATCATTTTCCCAAAGATTTTCGTACTAGTTCTTATTTCCGTTCAACAATCTCATTGTAATGTTTTGTGCACATAACACAGTCGTGATTTGTCTCCACTTGACTCAGATACCATGTAAGCTCCTCTGTTGCGCTTAAGTGTTATGTTTTGCTCTATTCATCTACCTTGGCTTCCGTCTTTCATAGCTCCTTTTCACCTTCCTAAGGACACTAATTCTTTCAAAGGGAGCCTATGTATTGTTGATGTTACTGACATCTTTTCAACTGTATCAACACCTGATGCAACATACTTAACCTGAGTCATGATGTCATCTATGAAAGTTAGCTAATGTTAAGTTGGGTACCGACATGTTTTTCACTTTGAAATCGAATCGGTGATTAACAGTAAACCTGAAACTATTGTGATCTCTATTTCCAATCGTTTCTCCGACCACACAGGTACCAATATGGTCCTTGTTTGTGAACATTATCATATCTACTATACTACCGCCATTCACTGGGTCTCGTATAATTTGATATAGAAAGCAGTCGCCTATATCAATTATTCTGTTTTCCTTATGGTCACCTATCATAAGGTCCAAGTTTATACTGGGATTATTAAAGCCTTTCACAATCATTTGCTATGGATATGAGATTATCATACAAGTTCTCTCGTTTCCTTCATGAAAGATTGGAGGGTCTTTATATAGACTAACCCAAAAAATAATCTTGAACGTCTTATCTATCAATTCAGTATACAGTGAATCTTTTATACCAACATCAATTTTCAATCCCATTTTGCCTGTAGGATTTTCGTGTACAAAGAACGCCACTATCCTGACTTATGGAGACAATCTCTTGAAAGAAAAGAAATATCATACTTAGGGATCGCTGACTCCACCAGGCAGTGCTTCTCGGCGGAAATCATCCAACCCTTTCTTATTGCTATGATATCAAACTTCTCTGACAAAACATATTATATCAGTTCACTGCATTGTAGTTTAATACTTCTGGCACTGGTGGAAAATACGCTCATATTTCGCCCGGGTCTGCACGGTGGGTGAGATGTAAGATCGTGAGGTAAGATCATCAGCAAAGTCACTGGGGAATGTGTCAAGTCCCGGTCACACTCAGGACAGTTGTGGTGTTGTGTATATGACATGCTGGAGACGATGCTAGACCACACTACATAGGCCACAGAGCTTACACATACACACACCTCTTCCCAAGGATGGTCATGTGTGATGTGAGGAAGGTCAGGGAAGAAGTCTGATGCATGGTCTGATACATGGTCTGATACCTGGTCTCATACATGGTCTGATACATGGTCTGATTCCTGGTCTGATACATGGTATGATACATGGTCTGACACATGGTCTGATAAATGGTCTGATACCTAGTCTGATACATGGTCTGATAGTTGGTCTGATTGCTGGTCTGATACATGGTCTGATACATGGTCTGATGCATGGTCTGATACATGGTCTGATACATGGTCTGATACATGGTTTGATTTCTGGTCTGATTCATGGTCTGAGACATGGTCTGATAAATGGTCTGATACATGGGCTGATACATGGTCTGATACATGGTCTGATACAGGTTTGATACCTGGTCTGTTACATGGTTTGATACATGATCTGATGTATAGTCTGATATAAGGTCCGATACATGGCCTGAAACATACTCCGATACATAGTCTGATACATGGTCTGATACATGGCCTGAAACATACTCCGATACATGGTCTGATGCATGGTCTGACACATGGCCGATGCGTTATCTGATATATGATCTGATATATAGTTTGATACATGGTCTGATGCATGGTCTGATACCTGCTCTGATACATGGCCTGATACCTGGTCTGATACATGGTCTCATGCGTGGTTTGATGCGTGGTCTGATACATGGTCTGATACGTGGTCTGATACCTGACCTGATACATGGTCTGATACGTGTTCTGATACATGGTCTGATACATGGTCTGATACATGGTTTGATACCTGGTCTGACACATGGTCTGATACATGGCATGATACGTGGTCTGATACATGGTCTGACACATGGTATGATACGTGGTCTGATATTGGTCTGATACATAGTCTGATTCTTGGTCTGGTACATGGTCTGATGCATAGTCTGATACCTGGTCTGATACATGGTCTGATACCTGGTGTGATACATGTTCTGATACGTGGTCTGATGCAGGTCTGACACATGGTCTGGTACCTGGTCTGATACCTGATCTGATACCTGGTGGGATACATGATCTGATATATGGTCTAATACGTGGTGTGATACCTGGTCTGATACTTGGTCTGATACATGGTCTGATACATAGTCTAGTCCGTAGTCTGATAAATGGAATGATACATGGTCTGATAAATGGATTGATACATGGTGTGATAAATGGTCTGATACCTGGTTCTTGATGTTCAGCTCAAGCAGATATCAAGGATGTTGTTGAGTTAGAGTGAAAGACGATCTCGATATGAACATCACCCAGAAATAAGAAGCTGCAGGATTGTCTGTGGGAGACACTTGGAAGTAGACGCTAACCTTAACGTGTCGCCAGAGTCCCACCTCAAGAGATATGTATAAGAGAACAACAGTTTGTTGGCAAGTATTAGAACTGCATTCAAGTTCATGGATGAGGATATATTCAGCATGCCGTCCACATCCTAGCTAATGCTAAGACTAAAATATGCTTCTTAAGATTTGTCATCTCACTCAAAGATGCACAAAGAAATAATGGAGAAGGTCCAGAAGAGACAACAAAGCAAGTACAAGAATGAAGAGAAATGAGTTACAAGTTAATGATAGATTCATGACACAGACAGTGAACAGTTTCTCGAGGGACGTAGAACCATCAGAGGACATAACATGAAATTAAGCAAGAAATTGAATAAATAAAGGATGTGAAGAAGTTCCTATATGGTATAAGAATGGTGGACTAATAGAACAAATGGAATGAAGTTATTGTAACTAGAAACAACACAGAAATTTAAGATTTGTAAGAGTAGAAAATGTTCAAGAGATGGGGCCCCACGAGTGTAAAACTTCCTCTCCGTACAGTACCAATATGTAATCCTAAGTAGGCAATAATACAGACAACGGCTGTACCAGTTTCAAAATTAAAGAAAATATATTTTTTGCTTTGTTTGTTTGTTTGTATTGACAAGCTTGTTCCTAGTTATTTCTGGTCTACTTCCTCTGCCTTCTTTAAAACCTCTATTTTCATTCTCGCTTCGCTCGGGCAGTGCTAATATCTCACACGGATCCTCCAAAGTTAATTCCACTGACAGTAATGAAATTTACCAGCAATGCATAGCCTCAGCATACAAACAAAACCTAGCTTCAATCGTGAAGAAAGTTTCACTATTTACCTGACTCTGACATTGGTACTTTGTGGTTACACCGTAAACAACTTCCTTTCGTTACATCAGAGTTACATCTCTATACCGTAAGATATAGTAACACACCTTTACTTCCCAAATGTTAACTATTCTTTCCTTAAGTAATACACAATCATTAGAACAAGTAAATATACTGAAACTGGTAGTACTCACGGACATTCGATTTATATCTGATAAAGTTCAACTCCCAAGCTCTATCAAACTCCCAAAATTTGTGCGTTTCTGTACGTGTGTGTCAGTATGTAACTATGTATTTGTACTGTGCGAGGAGGGAGTTCTGCCATGGTTTGGGCCGTCTCTTGATCTCTGCTCTCATACGATCTAATCAACTTCTGTATGTTCTCCACATTTACTGTCTCATTCCTTAGTTTCATCCATTCATGCGCTATTCTTATACTTCTGTTTGTGTCTGTCTGTTTTGCTCTTTCACTACTGAAGCCATCAGAGATATCTGTACGAGGTTTGTTAATTCCTGGTGTAGACTATAGCGGGAAGCAAACTGTTCAGCTTATGTAGAGACGTTATGTACGTGATGCATATCTAGATGGGAGAGTTGGCTGCCTACTCATATTAAGCGAGAGATTGTGCACTTTATCAACTATATCTGGATGACTGTTGAAGACCAAGAGTCGTGAAAGATTTCATTTCCCATCTGTTGACTCCTGTTACAGTTACTGTTATATTCTGTGATCAGTATAGTCATATGGGATGTACATACGATAAAGATTCTTTTGTGACTTTTTCATATTTTCATATAAAATGAAGCGATCACTTTCCTGAGACGCAAAAATAGTATTTCAAAATCTTTCAGATTTTCTCAAGTAACAATTCTTTCAACAAATGAATATCTTCTTCCAATACAAATTGCATAGTACAACTTTTTGTTTATAACATATAAAACATTATGGCTATAATCAATATAGGATTTTGTAAGATCCGAACTATATGATTCTATACTCTATACTCTAGGCTCATTCTGCTTCATATCCCTGTTCATGAGAGGGTTTCTTACACTCTACCATTACTGTTTGGTCAAAGTCCATGATCAATATACCTGGAGGTGGATCTACATCACGTGCCATAACAAACATTAAGACCTTCCGTGATAGACGATGGAAATTATTATTAGGAAAACAGCAAGATCGTTAAGCCTCGCCTCTCCGTATAATGCTCAGACCCAGAGTTATCATTCTAGAAAATACTTAGAGAAATATTAGTGAGAGGATCTTCATAGTACTGGCTACACTTCCTGCACAGACTGGCGTCCCTGTTCTTTGCGAGAGTTTTTGTATAATAATTGTTTGTTCAGTATAACAATTGTTTGTTCAGTATCTCGTTCTCTTACTCTCGACAGTGACCAAGTGTGAGGGACTCGATAGCATACACATATATACAAGATAATGGTGTGTTATAGACGGGGTAGTTCGTATATATCTTAGCACTGGGGAAAACTTAGCTAGAAGGTCAGTCTTTAAGAATTTGTTTGATTCATGATTATCTTAACCTCCAAATTAAGAAAAAAAAGAAATGTCTGCGATCATAAAACTGATAAAGTTGCGGAGAAGAGCATGTTGGTCATCCTCTACAATTAAGATGGAAGGACTTCATCCACACTCCAGAGATGACAAATACTCACGTTCTCCTCAGTGGCCAATTTTCTTGATTTCCAAACGAATTCGCAGACCGCAACGACGGAGGCGAGTCCCATGCCAGCCAGTAGCACCACGAACACGCCACCAACATTGTTCAGGCCCAACTCGTTAGCCTTGGACGAGCTCTTAGACTCGTCCTCCTGGAGTGAAGGGAACCAACACCGTTTAAATGGCTTCCTAGAGTGGATGGCTCGGTCTGGGGAGGACAGACCTGCATCCTTCACGTTACCCTGACAGACTATGATTATTGAAGAAAAAAAATTAAACATTCAAAATCACTGGCTAATTTACGTGTTCAGTACATCAAGCAAAGTGTGAGATGCTTTCTCGTCTGTGAGTCATGTTTGTCCCGAAAAAATATCTATAATCAAATGTGACAAATAAAAAATGTGCATATTGATAAGATAAAAACTAATTGTTAAATCTCCCTAATCCTTATACTGAAAACGCCACAGTTGAACATGGTACATCAGGAATCTTACTAAACTTATAATGTGTTATGTCTATATGAATATGTTATAATAAAGTCAGTTTACAGCGTACGTAATAACCGACAAAGATTTTTCCTGACTAATGACAGAAACAAGAAATGATAGATGATACTGAAATATAATTACACATTTATTTCAAACAATTTCTCTTATTATTTAAATAGAAATACTATAACTACTTTTAAAGTTTTCATATATAATACTTACAATATATGTATATATATATATATATATATATATATATATATATATATATATATATATATTCGGAAATAAAGAGTACCGGCCTCAATCACATACATCCATTCTGTCACTGTCATGTGTGATGTGATAAACCAGAGCCTAACATCCATACTCAAACCACAGGTTATTCCACAGTTCTTTTTGACAGCTTCTTGCACTTTTGATAGCACGTCGTCCCCGCGCCCCTCCTACCATATTGATTTAACTCATTCCATCCTGCGCAAGCCTCTCACCCTCCTGAATATTCAGTTCCTAATAACCCCCAAAACCTTTTTCGCCCCATTCTTCCATCACCTTCTTAGTCTTCCCCTTTCTCCTTTCCTGCTCGCACATGGAGCATATAAATCAGTGATTATTCGCTCATCCTCTTCATGTGTCTGAATCATTTCGGCAAAACCTGGTCAGTTGTCTCAGCCTGACCTCACTTGCCATACCTCGCTGCTGTGCTCTCTCATCTACCCGCTGTACAACATGTCTGCGGATGATATGTGATGTGTGTGAGTTGACTGTGTAAGGAATGACAGCGTTAGTGAGAGGTCTGGTAATGAGCGCAATCTAATTGCGAGAACTGACCAGCGTCCTGGAATAGTTCGGATCACATTTAAAGAATGAACGAAGAAAGACTGATTTGCCAGAAGGGGAGCGAGGGAGGGAGGGGAAGGTGGAGTGAATTAGGCTTAGGAGTATCGAGCCTGAATACACAACGAGGAGAGGCGGGCATAGAAAAACATGACCATGACAGGCCTGGTATATGGGGGATGACGTGCTGTCAGTGCTGAATCGTGGTATACAAGGCGGTCAGGGTGAACCATAGACAAGTCCATGGGGTTTGGCTGTGGAGGAAATGTTCTGGTGACAGTACATTATACATGACAACTAAAGACGGAATATACGTAAACAACACCATTACTCGTTTGTTCCTGACGCTACCTCGTTAAGAAGCAATTCTATGCGATATATATATATATATATATATATATATATATATATATATATATATATATATATATATATATATATATATATATATATATATTCATAAACAAATTACGATCAGATATAATCAACTCTAAGAGATATTTATGGAAACTATCAAGGTGTGAGTAATGAAGTGAGGGTGAGTTTGTGAGTAAGTTCAGGCAGGGGAGGTGAGTGGAAACTGTGCCGGTGATGTGGAGGGAAGATCATGCATTTGATGTTATGAATAAGGTCAAGCCAGGATGGTGAGCGGGGAGTCTGCTGCCACGCATTACTCCCATACACCAACATGCTCACACCCTCGGCATGCATACACAGGCATGATTTATATCTTGGTTTTATTGGTCCATATTTTATCACTTTATTCGTTTTTGTTAATGTTGCCACTATTGAACCTCTGCGGCTCTCAGCCTATACTTAGATATGTCTACAGGATAGATGTGTGTTCCTCCTTAGCTGAGGTGGAACATCACATTGACTGGAATAGTGTTTGCCATAGTGCACAAGTTAAGTCTCCTTTGGAGGGAAAGATGACAGAAAATTGTATAATTACTAATCTGCTGATAAAAGCATATATATGTCCTATAGCCACTTTCTCTGTGATCCGGTAATATCAGCTGAACTCCTATGACCATGTGTCAATAAGGTATATAAAGGGATCCTGCCAAGTCGACCTGATAAGACCAGACTTGTCAGTTTAGATTAATCAACCTTATATTGACCAGATTATTGTCCTGTATATGTTGCTTATTACCTTACCTTCCCGTCAGTTTCCATGAAGATGTATTAAACGACAAATATTGCATAAATATGGGATGGGATGTATTTAGGGAAGTATTTAGGGAAGCAGTGATGGCTTGCGCAAAAGATGCTTGTGGCATGAGAAGCGTGGGAGGTGGGCAGATTAGAAAGGTTAGTGAGTGGCGGGTTGAAGAAGTAAGATTATTAGTGCATGAGAAGAAAGAGGCATTTGGACGATTTTTGCATGGAAATAATGCAAATGACTGGGAGATGTATTAAAAAAAGAGGCAGGAGGCCAAGAGAAAGGCGCATGAGGTGAGAAAGCGGGCAAATGCGAGTTGGGGTGAGAGAGTATCATTAAATTTTAAGGAGAATGAAATGATGTTTTGGAGTGAGGTAAATAAAGTGTGTAAGACAAGGGAGCAAATGGGAACTTCAGTGAAGGGGCTAATGGGGAGGTGATAACAAGTAGTGGTGATGTGAGAAGGAGATGGAGTGAGTATTTTGAAGGTTTGTTGAATGTGTTTGATGATAGAATGGCAGATATAGGGTGTTTTGGTCGAGGTAGTGTGCAAAGTGAGAGGGTTGGGGAAAACTATTTGGCAAACAGAGAAGAGGTAGTAAAAGCTTTGCGGAAGATGAAAGCCGGCAAGGCAGCGGGTTTAGATGGAATTGCAGTGGAATTCATCAAAAAGGGGGTGACTGTATTGTTGACTGGTTGGAAAGGTTATTAAATGTATGTAAGATTCATGGTGAGGTGCCTGAGGATTGGCGGAATGCTTGCATGGTGCCATTGTACAAAGGCAAAGGGGATAAGAGTGAGTGCACAAATTACAGAGGTATAAGTTTGCTGAGTATTCCTAGGAAATTATATGGGAGGGTATTGAATGAGAGGGTGAAGGCATGTACAAACCATCAGATTGGGGAACAGTAGTGTGGTTTCAGAAGTGGTAGAGAATGTGTGGATCATGTGTTTGCTTTGAAGAATGTATGTGAGAAATACTTAGAAAAGCAAATGGATTTGTATGTAGCATTTATGGATCTGGAGAAGGCATATGATAGAGTTGATAGAGATGCTCTGTGGAAGGTATTAAGAATATATGATGTAGGTGGCAAGCTGTTAGAAGCAGTGAAAAGTTTTTATCGAGGATGTAAGGCATGTGTACGTGTAGGAAGAGAGGAAAGTGATTGGTTCTCAGTGAATGTAGGTTTGCGGCAGGGGTGTGTGATGTCTCCATGGTTGTTTAATTTGTTTATGGATTGGGTTGTTAGGCAGGTGAATGCAAGAGTTTTGGAAAGAGGGGCAAGTATGCAGTCTGTTGTGGATGAGAGAGCTTGGGAAGTGAGTCAGTTCTTGTTCGCTGATGACACAGCGCTGGTAGTTGATTCATGTGAGAAACTGCAGAAGCTGGTGACTGAGTTTGGTAAAGTGTGTGAAAGAAGAAAGTTGAGAGCAAATGTGAATAGGAGTAAGGTTATTAGGTACAGTATGGTTGAGGGTCAAGTCAACTGGGAGGTAAGTTTGAACGGGGAAAAACTGGAGGAAGTGAAGTGTTTTAGATATCTGGGAGTGGATTTGGCAGCGGATGGAACTATGGAAGCGGAGGTGAATCATAGGGTGGGGGAGGGGGCGAAAATTCAGGGAGCCTTGAAGAATGTGTGGAAGTCGAGAACATTATCTCGGAAAGCAAAAATGGGTATGCTTGAAGGAATAGTGGTTCCAACAATGTTGTATGTTTACGAGGCGTTGGCTATGGATAGAGTTGTGTGCAGGAGGGGGGATGTGCTGGAAATGAGATGTTTGAGGACAATGTGTGGTGTGAGGTGGTTTGATCGAATAAGTAATAATAGGGTAAGAGAGATGTGTGGTAATGAAAAGAGTGTGATTGGGAGAGCAGAAGAGGGAGTTTTGAAATAGTTTGGTCACATGGAGAGAATGAGTGAGGAAAGATTGACCAAGAGGATATATGTGTCGGAGGTGGAGGGAACGAGAAGTGGGAGACCAAATTGGAGGTGGAAAGATGGAGTGAAAAAGATTTTGAGTGATCGGGGCCTGAACATGCAGGAGGGTGAAAGGCGTGCAAGGAATAGAGTGAATTGGAACGATGTGATATACCGGGGTCGACCTGCAGTTAATGGATTGAACCAGGGCATGTGAAGCATCTGGGGTCAACCATTGAAAGTTGTGTGGGGCCTGGATGTGGAAACGGAGCTGTGGTTTTGGTGCATTATTACATGACAGCTAGAGACTGAGTGTGAACGAAAGTAGCCTTTGTTGTCTTTTCCTAGCGCTACCTCGCACACATGAGGGGGGAGGGGGTTGTTATTCCATGTGTGACGAGGTGGCGATGGGAATGAATAAAGGCATACAGTATGAATTATGTACATGTGTATATATGTATATGTCTGTGTGTGTATATATATGTATACACTGAGATGTATAGGCATGTATATATGCTCAAAATCTTTTTCACTACATCCTTCCACCTTCAATTTGGTCTCCCACTTCTCCTCGTTCCCACCACCTCTGACACATATATCCTCTTTGTCAATCTTTCCTCACTCAATCTCTCCATGTGACCAAAACCATATCAATACACCCTCTTCTGCTCTTTCAACCATACTCTTTTTATTACCACACATTACTCTTACCCTTTCATTACTTACTCGATCAAACCGCCTCACAACAAATATTGTCCTCAAACATCTCATTTCCAACACATCCACCCCCCTCCGCACAATCCTATCTATAGTCCACCCCTTGCAACCTTATAACATTTTTGGAACCACTCTTCCCTCAAACATACCCATTTTTGCTTTCCTAGATAATGTTCTCGCCTTCCACACATTTTTAACGCACCCAGAACTTTCGCCCCCTCCCCCACTCTGTGATTCACTTCCACTTCCATGGTTGCATCCGCTACTAAATCCACTCAAAGATATCTGAAACACTTCACTTGATCCAGTTTTTCTCCATTCAAACGTACTTCCACAATTGACTCATCCCTCAACCCTACTGTACCTAACAACCTTGCTCTTATTCACAATTACTCTCAGCTTTCTTCTTTCACACACTTTATCAAACTTCTGCAGTTTCTCACCCGAATCAGCCACCAGGGCTGTATCATCAGAGAACAGCAACTTACTTCCCAAGCACTCTCATCCACAACAGACTGCATTCTTGCTTTTCTCTCCAAAACTCTTGTATTCTTGGAAAGGATCACAATTTTGCGCGTGATCAAGATATTCCTATGAATCCACGGGGAAAATGAAACATGATAAGTTCCCAAGTGCACTTTCGTGTAATGATCACATCATCAGGAGAGACACAAGAGAGAAATATAAGTCAGTTGATATACATCGAAGAGACGATGTATGTATAACTGACTGTTATATTTCTCTCTTGTGTCTCTCCTGATGATGTGATCATTACACGAAAGTGCACTTGGGAACTTATCGTGTTTATTCTCCTCATGGACTCATAGAAATATATATATATATATATATATATATATATATATATATATATATATATATATATATATATATATATATATATATATATATATATATATATATATATATGCAATTTTGTCGTTTATTACATCTCCAAGCAAACTGACAGGAAGGGAGATACAAGACGGCATTTAGTAAACACGTGACTACCCGAATGGAGGTCGGGTGCGTTCAGGTCAGGCAACAAGCGTATCATAAATTTTTCATTTGGGCAAGAAGGGGAGCCGTTTACAAATTTTATCAACGATAAAGCTATCCAGTTTGTATAGACCTTCATTGATATCAATGTTACAAATCTTTGTGTATTCGATGATAGAAGATTCAATGATATATCTCGTGGTACAAGAGTTAGAGTTCATAACTGTGATGTCTTTATTCCAGTCAATACAATTATCATAGAATTTAACATTACTGAACAAGGCATTCAATTCTTTTCCTGTTCTTATGATAAATCTATTTTGCTTAAGTCTAACAGAAAGATCGTTACCAGTCTTCCCAACATATAACTTATCACAATTCTACATGGTAGAAATGCCTTTTCACTTCTTCTAGCAACTTACCTCCCACATCATATATTCTTAAGACCTTCCACAAAGCATATCGATCAACCATATCATATAAATTCTCCAGATCCATAAATGACACATACAAATCCCTCCGCTTTTTTGAAGTATTTCTTACACACATTCTTGAAAGAAACACCTGATCCACATATCCTCGACTATTTCTGAAACCACACCGCCCTTCCCCAGTCTGATGCACTGTACATGCCGTCGCCCTCTCAATCAATACCCTTTCGTGTAATTTTCCATGTACACTCAACAAACTTATGCCTCTGTGGTTTGAACACTCATCTTTATCCCCTTTGTATTCTACATGCATTCCTCCAATCCTTAAGCACTTCACCATAATCCATTCATACACTGAATATCTTTACCAACAAATCAACAAAACAATTACCTCCTTCCTTGATAAATTCATCTGCAGTACCACTCAACGCATTGCCGGACTTCATCTTCCGCACGGCTTTCACCACCTCTTTTCTTTTCATCAAACCACTCTACCTGCCTCCTTCACTTTGCATACCACCCAGACTTAAACACCCTACATCTGCCACTCTATCATCAAACATATTTGTCAATCCTTGAAAATACTCACTCCATCAGTATCTGTTAACACTTCCCCGTTTTCCCCCTTCACCGATGTCCCTATTTGTTCTCTTGTCTGCCGTACATTATTTACCTCCTTCGAAAGCATTATTTTCTTCTCCCTAAAGTTTAATGATGCTCTCTCACCCCAGCTTCTCACCCCAGCTCTCTTGACCTCTTGCCGCTTTCTCCTATACATCTCCCAATCATTTTCACTTCTTTCGTGTAAGTATCAACCAAACGCCTCTCTTTCCATTTCACTAGAAACTTCATTCTACTACTCACTACCCTTTTAGATCTGCCCTCCTTCCATCTTTTGCATGGCACATGCATCTTATGCACATATCATCACTGCTTCGTTAAATACCTCTCATTGCTCACAACTCCCCCACTTCATTTGCTCTCACATTTTGCCATTCTTCACAAAATCCCTTCTGGTATTTCTTCTCACAAGTCTTCTTTCGAAGCTCACTTACTCTCGTCACTCTCTTCTTCCGACATTGTCTCCTTTTTTCTCGAAAACCTCTGCAAACCTTCATCCTCGTGTGGTATTTTGGAGCGCTAACCACTAGCGGCTAACGTTCCCAGACACTACGCAAAAGGTCCTGTTTTCGAACCCTTGCTGCTGGATAGCATTATGTATTCCATGAAAGTGCGCGTCCATATGCACTATCTTCGTTGTCATATACCCCCACGTCTGTATAGTATGGTTCTGTTAAATGCTAACTCCTGCTAATGTGAGCCTGATGAGATATGATCGGTGTAGAGGGTACCCTGTTGCTCATGGGTGTCAGTCAAATAGTCATTTCCTTATTAGGGTCGATCGCAGCCTAGCCGTTAGCGTTCCCGAATACCACGCAAAAGTTCCTTAGTTCAAATCATGTCTGTTGAAGGGTATCACACATTCTATGAAAGTACACGTTCATATGTACTATGTTCATGTTCATACACCTCAGCGTTTGTAAAGTTCTTTAAATTATTTGAACGGTGCATACCCGTTTCTCTTGCATGTGAAACGAAGGGTATTCCTTTACATGCAATCGAATAGTCATTTCCCTATTAGGGGCGATCGTAGCCTCGCCGTCACCGTTTCCGAATACCACATGAAAGGTCCTGGACTCGAATCCTGGCTGTTGGAGGGTATCAAGTGTTCTACGAAAGTGCACGTTCATATGCAATATATTCGTTTATATATATATATATATATATATATATATATATATATATATATATATATACATATATAGCATATAAACGCGTACTTTCATAGAACATATAAACCTCCAACAGCCAGGATCGAACCCGGGACCCCTGCCTAGTAGGCGGGAGCGATACCGCTAGCCTATGATCATCCCTAATAGGATAATGACTATTCGAGTACTAAGTTATCGAATACACTTCGTCTCATGTTGGTGAGCAACGGGGTCTGGACTGGAAATGGCCGGTCTAGACCCCGTTGTTCACCAACGTGAGACGAAGGGTATTTGATTACATAGTATTCGAATAGTCATTTCCCTATTTAGGGGCGATCATAGCCTAGCGGTAGTGTTCCCATCTGTTGCACAGTGGCCCCGGGTTCGACCCTGACTGTTGGAGGTTTGTATGTTCTATGAAAGTGCGCGTTCATATGCACTCTGTTCGTATTCATATACCTCCGTGTTATGCAGGTAGGTTCGGTAAAATGCTATCTTCTTGTGAGAGCCTAATGGGAAATGATCAGTCTAGACCCTGTTGCTCACCAATGTGAGACGATGGGTATTCGATTACATAGTATTCGAATAGTCATTTACTAATTAGGAGCGATCATAGCCTAGCATTATTGCTCCCGCCTGCCATTCACAGTAATACATTAGCGTACCAAGCAGGGGACGCTGGATATTATTTTCCTTAAAAGTGTCAATGTTTTCCCTGAAGCAACTATATATCTCACCAGCAGGAGGTGCTCGGGAAACAGAAACAATCGTCTTTAGATATTTAGTTGATTAAGACGAATGTGTTTTGCAAACACTCCTCGCTCTCCTTTTGGCATCACATACCGTCTTAACGGGGGCAAATACCACTGAGATGGTCTTGTTTTTAACTCATGATCTGTGTTGACCTTATCCAATTTAACACTGACCTTCATACGCTTTGAAGCTTTACAAATGGATCCTCTTTGTACTATTTCTCCATTTGTATTGTTCACTGTCAAGCTGACCAGTTTGTATGATGAACCAGCCATTTGTATTGTTCACTGTCAAACTGACCAGTTTGTATGATGAACCAACCATTTGTATTGTTCACTGCCAAGCTGACCAGTTTGTATGATCAGAAAATATTTTGTGGTAAACATTTATGAACACATCGTTGGTACTCCACAGTGAAGCTGACAGCTTATTATAACTATCATAAAGTTATAAAGTAATATAACTGAATAGATAAAAATGTATCTAGATAACAAGGTTATCAAATCAATCTTCATCTGAGGTCGAGCTTCTGTTCCTCTCCTGTTTTTCTGCCAGTTTCCTGACCTTCACTTGATCATCACACTAGTGGAGGCCTCCCACACAACCCTGCCAAATTCCTTAACTAAACACGCGACCCTCCCATCAATGATTAAGGCAAATATTCATATTTCTATCTGCATCTCCTTAGATATAGACATGACCCTCCCATCAATGATTAAGGCAAATATTCATATTTCTATCTGCATCTCCTTAGATATAGACATGACCCTCCCATCAATGATTAAGGCAAATATTCATATTTCTATCTGCATCTCCTTAGATATAGACATGACCCTCCCATCAATGATTAAGGCAAATATTCATATTTCTATCTGCATCTCCTTAGATATAGACATGACCCTCCCATCAATGATTAAGGCAAATATTCATATTTCTATCTGCATCTCCTTGGATATAGACATGACCCTCCCATCAATCATTAAGGCAAATATTCATATTTCTATCTGCATCTCCTTGGATATAGACATGACCCTCCCATCAATGATTAAGGCAAATATTCATATTTCTATCTGCATCTCCTTAGATATAGACATGACCCTCCCATCAATCATTAAGGCAAATATTCATATTTCTATCTGCATCTCCTTAGATATAGACATGACCCTCCCATCAATGATTAAGGCAAATATTCATATTTCTATCTACATCTCCTTGGATATAGACATGACCCTCCCATCAATGATTAAGGCAAATATTCATATTTCTATCTGCATCTCCTTGGATATAGACATGACCCTCCCATCAATCATTAAGGCAAATATTCATATTTCTATCTGCATCTCCTTGGATATAGACATGACCCTCCCATCAATGATTAAGGCAAATATTCATATTTCTATCTGCATCTCCTTAGATATAGACATGACCCTCCCATCAATCATTAAGGCAAATATTCATATTTCTATCTGCATCTCCTTAGATATAGACATGACCCTCCCATCAATGATTAAGGCAAATATTCATATTTCTATCTACATCTCCTTGGATATAGACATGACCCTCCCATCAATCATTAAGGCAAATATTCATATTTCTATCTGCATCTCCTTGGATATAGACATGACCCTCCCATCAATGATTAAGGAAGATATTCCTATTTATATCTCAATCCCCCTGGTCCCTGACCTGGTAAATCCACTTGGACCTTTGCATATCAGTAGAACAACTTGAATCATAGAGAAAGAAAACTCTTTACTGGAATCAATATGAAACATGCCGATAACTTACTGCTTCTCAGCAGAAAATGTCTTCAACGAATTCAGAAAAATAATACTTGAGGAATCCATTCTCTGGATGCACTTTAGATCTTATTAAAGAGATTATTTATATTTTGTATTAGTATTATGTTATATCAGTTTGAAATCACTGGTGTCATACTTTAAGAAAATTTCTAAACGATAATGCTGACAAGTCTAGATATGATAACATTACTAACTACCGTATTAATGTACTTGAGAGGCAACAAGAGGTAGTGCTTGGCATGACTAGTGCAGTTAGTGATACTTTATTAAACATCAACAACAGCTTGTTAGGTAGGCATTTAGCTCAGAGCTGAAGTAGCATTAGATACAATAAGGAATCTGTTTATATTTCTTTTCTAGGATATTTAATGTGAGTTTAGGTTCTGTTAGGATATACTCACATTTTACTTTGATATTATGATACATATTTCTCTTGTGGAAGACATTTCTGAAACAATAAGTAGAGATTTATTCCCTAATGTCAATAAGTAAAAGTCAATTCCAGACATGTCTAAAACTACAAAGAATGAATTCAGAGTCTAAACTCACAGTAACAGGTGGAAGGTTAAGAAAATCTGGTGGCAGTGGTAGGTTATTGATTGATTACTAGCAGTGGTGGGATAATTTACTGGTGGCAGCAATAATATAACACACCAAAACAGGATCCTCTTACTTTACACTGCCCCCTTCCCTTTTCCTGCTTCCACCAGCGCGTCCTAAGTTCTTGGAGTTTTCCTCCTTCTTGCAAGCTCAGGATTGCCTCCGAGATGGCGTTCGTGTAGGGTGAGCCTGTATAAGGAATTGATTTAAAGGAAAAAAAAATCATAATGGGAATGACAGTTTCATGTCGTGGTACGGCGAGGCCTGTGGATGAATGGAAATAATCAGTGTCAAGCCTCTAACTCAGGCAGGGAGGAAAATGTCACCCAGGCAGGGAAGGAAATGTAGAATGCTATGAGGTTGCAGGGTAGCATGAAGATTTCGTCTAGCACAGAATATCAGAGCAAGCTAAAGGGGTGCCAGTCTATAGAACACAGGAAGCAAGAACACTGTCATACGGAACGTTGGGTAACTGGAGAGCTTCACATCTTAACATAGGAAAATACATTATTCAGTCAAAGGTTTGCATGCAAGCACGACAATGGTATAGCTATGCACGAAGCCGTAAATGGGGGGGGGGGTATAAACGATCTTAGAAAAATGAAAATAAAATCAGTAAGATAACTTGAAGCATCAGGGATGACCAAGGAGTGTCCGAGAAGTTGTATATGATTATTACGTCTATATGTACTCATGACTACAATCTGATAGGCCAGTGGTCATGATGATGATGATGATGAGCAAGTGGGTGAAGGGGTAACACAAGATGGTGTGAGAGAGACCGTGTCGTGCCCGTGTGTTACCTGGCAAGTTCCCCCCCTCTTTTCCTTCCACCACTTGCGCTTCAGGGCGTGTAGTCTCCCCATCTCCTGCAGCTGCAGCACAGCAGAGTTCAGCGGCGTGCGGTAAGGCGAGCCTGGTGTGCGTTTGGCGGAACTTTCAGCATTGGCGTATTGCCCATTATTACAGCACAAAAATGAAAAAATATAAGAACAGTCTGCGTACATTTGGCAAGTCATAAAACTAATTTTGTTTTTCATTCTTTTAAAATCAAAATCATTAACCGAGTAGCAATGATGAGATCCGTGTAGTACTCAGGGTTTAAGAAGTAAACATCTCTAACTGACTACGAGGCAATTTGACCTCAATGTGCTTCCATCAGATCAAAATTATGTTTCACAAACAATTTGATTTAGGTAAACAGCGACAATAATGAATATAAAAGTACATTTTGAAACTGCGCGCCATTGAAACGGATGTTAAACAAATATGATCATTCAAACATTAATATCAAACACGCATTGCCTCCTCGTAAGTTATTCATAGAGAATCGGAATTCTTATCATATACTATTTGGACATATTGAAAAAAAATCTGTTCAAACCCTCATTAAGATTACGGATTTTCAAAATATACATTTATAGCAGGACTATAAGAAGTATAGTAATAATAACCCCTGCTGATAAAGGATGGTGAATTATGAACAGTTATCACAACACATGAAAAGTAGTATGAAGTTGTATAAGGACACTCATGTAATAAATACGGAGAAGATAACTATGGAAAGTGCATAAATGACCATAGAAACCTTAAGAAGAATGTACATACTGAATATATCATGCTGAAAAAATGAAAAATGTATGCCAGTTAGTATATATATATATATATATATATATATATATATATATATATATATATATATATATATATATATATATATATATATATATATATATATATATATATATATATATATATATATATATATATATATATATATATGTTGGAAAGGATCACAATTTTGCGCGTGATCAAGGTATTCCCATGAGTCCACGGGGAAAATGAAACACGAAAAGATTCCCAGTATACTTTCGTGTAATAATCACATCATCAGGGGAGACAGAAGAGAGAAATATAACAGTCAGTTGATATACATCGAAGAGACGAAGCTGTCTCCCCTGATGATGTGATTATTACACGAAAGTGCACTTGGGAACTTTTCGTGTTTCATTTTCCCCGTGGACTTATAGGAATGTATATATATATATATATATATATATATATATATATATATATATATATATATATATATATATATAAGAAAAAAGTACATATGAACGCGCATCTTCATAGAACATACAAACCTCCAACATTCACACTCAGTCTCTAGCTCTCATGTATAATGCACCGAAACCACAGCTCCCTTTCCACATCTAGGCGCCACAAAACTTTCCATGGTTTACACCAGACGCTTCACATGCCCGGGGTCATTCAATTGACAGCACGTCGACCCCGGTATACCACATCGTTCCAATTCACGCCTTTCACCCTCGTATATGAGCAGGCCGCGATCGCTCAAAATCTTTCTCACTCCATCCTTCTATCTTCAATTTGGTGTCCCACTTCTCCTCGTTCCCTCCACCTCTGATAAATATATCCTCTTTGTCAATCTTTCCTCACTCATTCTCTCCATGTGACCAAATCATTTCAAAACACCAACTTCTGCTCTCTCAACCACACTTTTTTTATTACCACACATCTCTTACCCTTTCATTACTTACTCGATCAAACCACCTCACACCACACATTGTCCTCAAACATCTCATTTTCCAACACATCCATCCTCCTCCGCACAACTCTATAGCCCACGCCTCGCAACCTAATAACATTGTTGGAACCCCTATTCCTCCAAACACCCATTTTTGCTTTCCGATATTATGTTCTCGATTTCTACATATTATTCAAATCTCCCAAAACTTTCGCCCCCTCCCCCACCCTGTGACTCACTTCAACTTCCATGATTCCATCCGCTGCCAAATCCTCTCCCAGATATCTACAACACTTCACTCTCCACTTTTTCTCCATTCAAACTTACCCCCCAATTCACTTGTCCCTCAATCCTTGTGTGCCTAATAACCTTGCTCTTAATCACATTTAATCTCGGCTTTCTTCTTTTACACACTTTACCAAACTCAGTCACCAGCTTCTGCAGTTTCTCACCAGAATCAGCCACGAGCACTATATCATCAGCGAACAACAACTGACTTCCCAAGCTCTCTCATCCACAGCAGACTATATATATATATATATATATATATATATATATATATATATATATATATATATATATATATATATATATATATATACATATATATTTTATATTTTTATTTTGCTGTGTCGCTGTCTCCCGCGTTAGCGAGGTAGCGCAAGGAAACAGACGAAAGAATGGCCCAACCCACCCACATACACATATGTATACATACACGTCCACACACGCAAATATATATGCCTATACATCTCATGTACACATATATATACACACACAGACATATACATATATACACATGTACGTAATTCATACTGTCTGCCTTTATCTATTCCCATCGCCACCTCGCCACACATGGATAACAACCCCCTCCCCCCTCATGTGTGCGAGGTAGCGCTAGGAAAAGACAACAAAGGCCCCATTCGTTCACACTCAGTCTCTAGCTGTCATGTAACAATACACCGAAACCACAACTCTCTTTCGACATTCAGGCCCCACAGAAGTTTCCATGGTTTACCCCAGACGCTTCACATACCCTGATTCAATCCATTGACAGCACGCCAACCCCGGTATACCACATCGTTCCAATTCACTCTATTCCTTGCACGCCTTTCACCCTCCTGCATGTTCAGGCCACGATCACTCAAAATCTTTTCTACTCCATCTTTCCACCTCCAATTTGGTCTCCCACTTCTCCTCGTTCCCTCCACCTCTGACACACATATCCTCTTGGTCAATCTTTCCTCACTCATTCTCTCCATGTGACCAAACCATTTCAAAACACCCTCTTCTGCTCTCTCAACCACACTCTTTTTATTTCCACACATCTCTCTTACCCTTACATTACTTACTCGATCAAACCACCTCACACCATATATTGTCCTCAAACATCTCATTTCCAGCACATCCACCCTCCTGCACACAACTCAATCTATAGCCCACGCCTCGCAACCATACAGCATTGTTGGAACCACTATTCCTTCAAACATACCCATTTTTGCTTTCCGATATAATATTCTCGACTTTCAAACATTCTTCAAGGCTCCCAGAATCTTCGCCCCCTCCCCCACCCTACGATTCACTTCCGCTTCCATGGTTCCATCCGCTGCCAGATCCACTCACAGATATCTAAAACACTTTACTTCCTCCAGTTTTTCTCCATTCAAACTAACCTCCCAATTGACTTGTCCCTCAACCCTACTGTACCTAATAACCTTGCTCTTATTCACATTTACTCTTAACTTTCTTCTTCCACACACTTTACCAAACTCAGTCACCAGCTTCTGCAGTTTCTCACATGAATCAGCCACCAGCGCTGTATCATCAGCGAACAACAACTGACTCACTTCCCAAGCTCTCTCATCCCCAACAGACTTCATACTTGCCCCTCTTTCCAAAACTCTTGCATTCACCTCCCTAACAACCCCATCCATAAACAAATTAAACAACCATGGAGACATCACACACCCCTGCCGCAAACCTACATTCACTGAGAACCAATCACTTTCCTCTCTTCCTACACGTACACATGCCTTAAATCCTCGATAAAAACTTTTCACTGCTTCTAACAACTTTCCTCCCACACCATATATTCTTAATACCTTCCACAGAGCATCTCTATCAACTCTATCATATGCCTTCTCCAGATCCATAAATGCTACATACAAATCCATTTGCTTTTCTAAGTATTTCTCACATACATTCTTCAAAGCAAACACCTGATCCACACATCCTCTACCACTTCTGAAACCACACTGCTCTTCCCCAATCTGATGCTCTGTACATGCCTTCACCCTCTCAATCAATACCCTCCCATATAATTTACCAGGAATACTCAACAAACTTATACCTCTGTAATTTGAGCACTCACTCTTATCCCCTTTGCCTTTGTACAATGGCACTATGCACGCATTCCGCCAATCCTCAGGCACCTCACCATGAATCATACATACATTTAATAACCTTACCAACCAGTCAACAATACAGTCTCCCCCTTTTTTAATAAATTCCACTGCAATACCATCCAAACCTGCCGCCTTGCCGGCTTTCATCTTCCGCAAAGCTTTCACTACCTCTTCTCTGTTTAACAAATCATTTTCCCTAACCCTCTCACTTTGCACCCCACCTCGACTAAAACACCCTATATCTGCCACTCTATCATCAAACACATTCAACAAACCTTCAAAATACTCACTCCATCTTCTCACATCACCACTACTTGTTATCACCTCCCCATTTGCGCCCTTCACTGAAGTTCCCATTTGCTCCCTTGTCTTACGCACTTTATTTACCTCCTTCCAGAACATCTTTTTATTCTCCCTAAAATTTAATGATACTCTCTCACCCCAACTCTCATTTGCCTTTTTTTTCACCTCTTGCACCTTTCTCTTGACCTCCTGTCTCTTTCTTTTATACATCTCCCACTCAATTGCATTTTTTCCCTGCAAAAATCGTCCAAATGCCTCTCTCTTCTCTCTCACTAATACTCTTACTTCTTCATCCCACCACTCACTACCCTTTCTAATCAACCCACCTCCCACTCTTCTCATGCCACAAGCATCTTTTGCGCAATCCATCACTGATTCCCTAAATACATCCCATTCCTCCCCCACTCCCCTTACTTCCATTGTTCTCACCTTTTTCCATTCTGTACTCAGTCTCTCCTGGTACTTCCTCACACAGGTCCCCTTCCCAAGCTCACTTACTCTCACCACCCTCTTCACCCCAACATTCACTCTTCTTTTCTGAAAACCCATACAAATCTTCACCTTAGCCTCCACAAGATAATGATCAGACATCCCTCCAGTTGCACCTCTCAGCACATTAACATCCAAAAGTCTCTCTTTCGCACGCCTGTCAATTAACACGTAATCCAATAACGCTCTCTGGCCATCTCTCCTACTTACATAAGTATACTTATGTATATCTCGCTTTTTAAACCAGGTATTCCTAATCATCAGTCCTTTTTCAGCACATAAATCTACAAGCTCTTCACCATTTCCATTTACAACACTGAACACCCCATGTATACCAATTATTCCCTCAACTGCCACATTACTCACCTTTGCATTCAAATCACCCATCACTATAACCCGGTCTCGTGCATCAAAACCACTAACACACTCATTCAGCTGCTCCCAAAATACTTGCCTCTCATGATCTTTCTTCTCATGCCCGGGTGCATATGCATCAATAATCACCCACCTCTCTCCATCAACTTTCAGTTTTACCCATATTAATCGAGAATTTACTTTCTTACATTCTATCACATACTCCCACAACTCCTGTTTCAGGAGTATTGCTACTCCTTCCCTTGCTCTTGTCCTCTCACTAACCCCTGACTTTACTCCCCAGACATTCCCAAACCACTCTTCCCCTTTACCCTTGAGCTTCGTTTCACTCAGAGCCAAAACATCCAGGTTCCTTTCCTCAAACATACTACCTATCTCTCCTTTTTTCACATCTTGGTTACATCCACACACATTTAGGCACCCCACTCTGAGCCTTCGAGGAGGATGAGCACTCCCCGCGTGACTCCTTCTTCTGTTTCCCATTTTAGAAAGTTAATACAAGGAGGGGAGGATTTCTGGCCCCCCGCTCCCGTCCCCTCTATGTATATATATGTATATATATATATATATATATATATATATATATATATATATATATATATATATATATATATATATATATATATATATATATATATATATATATATATATATATATATATATATATATATATATATATATATATATATATATATATATATATATATATATATATATATATATATATATATATATATATATATATATATATATATATATATATATATATATATATATATATATATATATATATATATATATATATATATATATATATATATATATATATATATATATATATATATATATATATATATATATATATATATATATATATATATATATATATATATATATATATATATATATACATTCTTTGATCATCTAATGATACATTAGTTTGAATGCATAAGTGAACACTGGTCAGTTCTGCTGAGGAGCTCCTACTGCAAGAACGTTCTTCTGTTATCCTTAGAATGCACTCACTAGTGCAGTACAGGGTTGCAGTCAGGCTCAGAGATAATTCTCTCAACACAACAATGAGAAAATTCTTTGATCTTATACCTAATGGGTTATGCTTGCTAAATATGCAATTATAGTTTTAAAACAATATGAACGAAGTTGAAAAATGCGTAATTCTTGAACATATTTGAATGATTTTAACATTTCAGGTGATCGTCAGATTAATACATTACAACTGTTATTGTTATAAGAAAGCAGTATAAAGCTAGTCTTACCTGGAGGCACGGCAATACCATAGCTCTTGGAGTCTAGAGGTCCTCCCACCTGCGTGAGGTCGCAGTACCTCTCTGTGATGTACTCAATGCTGGAGGATTCCATCATGTAGGCATACAAGCCATCACCCTTTTGTACTCTCTTGACGCCCTCCTCGTTGGACTTGGTGTACACGGATGGAATTTGAGATTCCATGAAACTAAACATTCTTTGGTAAGTAGGCACCTTGGACGTGCTGCAAAGAACAGGTGAAACTGGAAATGTTGGAGCAATGTAAACATCATAATGATGGTTGGTAAAATCAACTTTACTTAGGAAAATTCCACCAGTAAGTCAGAAAGCTAAACAAAAACATTATGGTCAGAGGTTACTAGCAAATATCAAGTCACATGGTAATGTCCAAGTTGTACTTCGGGTGATTGGCTGCAAACAAAAACTAGTGATTAATAGCGAAGCCCTAGAACTATTAGACGTAACAAGTGGTGTGTCACAGGGAATAGTATTAGGACCGGTTCTTTTTTCTCAAACACATTAAGGATATTGATAATGAACTCCACTGTAATTCGCAGATGAAGCTAAGCTGAAAGATAAATCTACAAATGATCTCGAACGTCTGCCACATCCAACTGACGTAGACAAATGGACTGGGCCAATAGGTGGTAGGTGAATTATGATATCGATTATTGCAACGTTTTCAATATTAGTTGTATTAATAAAAGGTAAATTTCAGTATGAAATCTGCTGAGCTGCAAAATGTAAATGAGGAAAAAGACTTGAGTGACCTAAAACCAAATAAACTGCGCAAAGAGCGATAAAGATGCTTGGTTTCATATGTAAGGCCTTCGAACTTCATATCTGAGAAATCTTCCTTATTCTTTACACGTAATTCATTGGTTCGTCCACATCTTAAAAATTACGTTCCGTATTGGACACCCTACTTGATAAATGACAGACAGAATGGAGTGAGTCCAGGGTCGAGCTACCAAGATGATTCCCGGACTAAGAAACTATTACTATGAGAAGTGACAAAACGACTTGAATGTATTTAATAGAAAAGTTTTGGTGATGGTCTAATACAAGTATTCAACACTGTCAGAGGTTCTGATAATCTTGATCTGATAAGCTTCTAAAACTAGATTCATCTGATTTCGTTAATAGGAATGGATATGATCTTGTGGGCAAACGTTAAGGTAAAGTACTTTTTCCTCAACAGAATTCTTAACATATGGAATGATAACCAATTAGATTAGTTGTAAGCGGTACTATATAAAGATGTTTAAAAGCTGACTTGATAGATTTTTCGCTTCAAGTCCACGACTTACATTATATGCTCGTCTTTTGTCACATTGACAGTTTGGAGGCTTTTCTTTTTGAATTATCTGTATATCTTACTAACTCTACCTCACTAATCTCCGTGTCTGATATCATCCACTATCACAATTGTCTGTTTATGTTTGAATTCCTTTGTAATGTTATAAATCCCTGCATAACTGATGCTTCACTCATTCCCATTGCTGATTACCTGCTTTTCATTAACTTTCAAACTTACTCCTGTAAGAGAGATATCTCATGCCAAGTTGTTTTGAAGAATCTCCTTGCTCCAGCTACCAACCTCTGTGATCATGAAGACTTATACGAGTAAACAGGAAAAAATATATTGTATCAATATTTTGTCTTGGTATATGAAAAGGGATGAATCGTACTTTTACATCTAGAGCTGTTCTCTTCCCTCATGCTTCCCTCATTCCCACTGTCCCCACATGGTCACCTGGTCGTCGTTACCTAAAGAACGTCCAAGTGGATCCGCCATACAAAGAACCGTATTTAATCTTGGTCTGTTTGGCTAAATCTTCTGCCGACTCGATGGGGGATTCCATACGTTCCACCGTCAGGAAGGCGGCCAAGTTGGCGGTATAGGAGGAGATCATGATGAGGGTGAAGAACCACCAGATGCCGGCCACAATACGTGTGGAAACCGCCCTAAGGAACGGAGAGAGAGGGACGGCGGGACCAGTAAGGGAGGGACGAGGATGCAGATGGGGTGAAGGAGGAGTATATAGTGTGGATTGGTGAGTCGGGAGGAGTGTCGTAGCCAAGTGGAAATCAGTGGTGGAATTCAGACAGAGAGAAAAGGTGTACATAAGATCATGTACAGACATGGAAGGAGAGGAGGGAGAGAATGACACGTTAGAAACATGTGAGATTTGGATTGTAATTGAAATACAGGTGGACAGCGTAGCCATTATGCATACGTGAAAGTAAAGATGTATATATCAGAGATACAGTGAGTGTAACGATAAGATTAAAAGGCGTTTCGTATAAATGAAGATTACCAAACAGTAAAGATAATAGCATGAGTTATGAGCGAGCAAGTAACAAGCGTTTAACGATGAAAATGAATAGAAATAAGGATATAATAGGTTTCATGTTTCACGAAAATTAAAATGTAGATGTTAATGTTTTATATATTTTCAAGTGAGATGAGGAAGTATAAGTGAAAACAAGTAGTCATAGATGTATGACAGAGAGAGATAATTTAGGATCAATGAAGACAAGAGATGTGGTTGTAATCACCAGGAAGATACACAGATATTTTGGAAAGGTAAAGGTGGGTGAGTGGGAAAAGGACATAGAGGGAAATCAGTAATTAGTAAAATCATAAACAAATGGTTTACTCTTATTTATGTTAATAAATGTAATGATTGATATAAACAAAGAATTTCCATTGGATACCAAATTACTAATATCATAATAGTATCCAAACATATTTCATTTCAAAATCATTTAAGAATATGTCTTCCATTCTTCAGATGTTTTAAGTTATAAGTAACCATTTCGTAGATTAAGTAACAACGATTAGAACACAGACAACAAGGGCAAGAAATGTAAATGTGCAGTAACATGCAGTTCTTGCTCTACCACAATGACTGCCTACATCACCACAAACTACTTTACCACTTACAACACTGACTGACCCAGTATGGCCGACTTTACCCTTCTCCTCTTGCAGTGGGGGAACTATACTACAAATTTAGTGGGAGTCGTTCAGTGAAATGATATTTTACCCCATGTTTGCGCTATATATGGATACAGGGAGCGCCAAACAGTTACAACATTCTATCTGAATTATATTTATCTGTCTCTAACACGTATTAGAAGGTATGAGTCTCACACGATACACATGCTGTCGTTAACGATAAACTGATCGACGTGTTTGAGACAGGTTCTTCAATGATGACCCTGAGCTGATGGTGTGGGGCTATGTGGCCTAAACAGGGGTGCTGGCCGGCTAGTTCACTCATCACTCACTCCCTTGTGTGCAACCTTACACAAGCTGAAAAAGGAACTCATTTAGTGCAATCAGAGTAAAGGACGTCCGAGGCGAGCGAACTCGGAGGCCTGCACGCACTGGGCCAGGATGCACGAGCAAGAAGCAGGCAAGCAGACGAGGAACGCATGTTCCTGCTGACAGAAAGACTTGGTATTAGGGAGAGGCTTCTGTTGGGAGGGAGATACTTCTGTTGGGGATGGTAGAGAGGGAAGGGCAGAGACTTTTCTATAACTCTCATGTGCTCATTAGGTGCACAGCTTTTATGGAAAGAATGATATCAAAAATTTAATTACGTAAAGAGAATGTTCATAAGAGGGAAAGGGACAGCGAAAGGCAGTATTTTCACCGCAATATCTTCTGCATTCTTGTCCCAGCTAGAGACTTATCAAATTATCTTTTACATTCCTGTCCCAGTGAGGAACTCATCAAAAAACTTCAGACTATCAGGTAAAGAACAGAATGTGAACTGAACTTGATGTATGGCTGGAAACAGGAGGGCATCTCTAAGCTATACAACTACGCAAACTCAATGTGATTACTGAAATGTCTTGAATGATCCTTTTTTTCCGTTACCACTAGGTAAAGTGTGTGTGTGTGTGTGTGTGTGTGTGTGTGTGTGTTAGCGAGGGTCCAACAGTCTGTAGAGCGCATCCTGCCTGCCACGTATAGACGTCTGGGGTCTACTTTAGTTTCTTACTACTGAGTAGACGACAGAGAAATGTTCTCATGTGAGGGGTGGGTCACTCAGTGACAATATCAGTGAATATGATGGTTAGAGAGAATATGTCCTTCTAGGGACTGAGTTGAACTGAATGCATCATGATTCTTCAGAGGTTGAGAGAACGTAAATAGAGAATAATTATCTCAAATGATTGTAGCGGAGATTACATCATGTCAATATTATGGACGTGACTTCATGAAAGATTGATATTACAGTGAAGTGAAATAAGGAAACTGTAGATTTAACTACTCCCTCTGCTAGTATACTGAAGGAAACGTTCCGTAGTTGGCGAAGAAAAAAAAATCCCTCCAATCTGAATAGCCACAAGCCCCGCGTCCGAAAGGTTCCCTGAGGCTTACTTGGGCTGCTGCTCAGTGCCTTGCTGTAGTAGGCTGCCCATTGTAAACCAGAGCGAATTGTTGAGACTATATTGATTTTCCAGTCTTTTCTCTTCCTCTTCTCTGCATGGATAGGATGTGATCCATTCATAGGGACTTAACCTGTGGAGTAAGGGCACAGAATCGGACAAGTTGTATACAACACCAAACACGTGGAGGGAGATAAGAGGGGTAATGTTCGAACTGCTTGTTGGCCTTGACACTCACAAGATGAATCTTACTAGTATGTCACTGTAAGTCTTAGCCACGCTAGAAGTGGCAAATAGCCCGACTTTAGGTGAATCGTTTCATCTGTTAAATTCGAAAGTCTATATATAATGAAACATTATTTACAGGAAATGGAAGTCAGGGATGATTCAGGCTGAAGCTAAAGGAAACAAATCTAACGAAGTCTTGAAGTCTCTTCTGTCTAAGGTTTGGTGGGTTGTGTCTGGTTGAGTTAAGCGAAACAATGACCAATTTATGATATGACATCAACTGTGAGAATCTTGAGAAAATCTAAACCAAATATAAGAAATGTCGATTTATGTGACAAGTGGGCATTGGCTAGTTGAGCTTAATGAGGCGTCGCTTCTTTGCTAAATATGTCGATATTTCTTATATCTTTGGTGTCATTTCGTATAATGTTCATCTACTCTAAGTCATATCAAGACATGACTTCGCTTTATGTTAGTTCACCAGACATGTCCCGCCTGACATCAAATGGTATATATATATATATATATATATATATATATATATATATATATATATATATATATATATATATATATATATCGCTAAGTTAGTTTACGTCTGGATGTTCTAACTTCAGCCTAATTTCTTTTCCATGTTTCTTTTTTCTTTCGTGAAAGGAGAGAGGAGGAAGAATTGTCATTTATAAAGACATTTTAAATCAGTTACAAAGATCTGCATCTAAAATTGGGCTATTTGGCCGTTATGACTGCATATAAATGACAAATGAATAGAAATGCTGATGATTGGACTGGTAATGTAGACCACACTCCTGTGTGCACGAACATCATCCCTCTTGTGATAAAGCATTCAGGACAGGAGAGAGAGGAAGCTGAAGCAAGGAGCTTCGACGACAGCCAGAGGACCCACAAACCTGCTGTAGTGGTGTGGGTGTCCGAGCACTTAGCCTGCCACTGGAGGTCACTCACCGAGGCCTTCCCTTTAGGCCAACACTACTACAGCAGTACTGGCAGATTGACCTTTACGGACTATGGGTAGTTTGGGGAGATTTTTAAGGGTCTTACTGAGTACTGGAGTGGTGATCTCGTGCTATCTCTAGGAATTACCAAGAATTTGCTCGTTTGTTCCTATGGCTGATGGGGATTACTGAGCAGTGGTATGGTTGGCTGCACGGGCCATGACGATCATTGGTGCTGGCATGTTCAGTCCCAACGACCATGACGTTGTCTAAGCACTAACACGTTTAGACGCACAGACCTTAACGATTACGTAGTACAGACACTTTGCTATGTCTCAGGGACATGGGAATTCATGAACGTTGCCATTTTCTATTCTTGCGGACTCATGATGTTACTAAAGGTCTGACCAGTAATACAGAGCACCAGGTATGATGAGGACTGGCGCATCGGCTCATACAGATCATTGCAGCCGTAATGAGTTACAAGATTACTGATTCTCTGTGGAGGAGCAGGCTGATGCTCACGTAATAAGACACACATAGAGAAGGAACATGGCTGCGTAAAGTTGATAACGCATTCCCTAAGGAGTAAAAGTAAATGTTTGAAGTAAATAAGACATTCATTCCATGAAGAGAGTCATAAGGCGAGATTAAAAGACATCTAGACTGGAGAAACTTCCTCGTTTAAGGTTAGTAAAGAATTCACGTTAGTGGATTAAAAAGGTGATAAATTAATTCGAAATTCACTCAAGAGAAACAACATAGAGTGAAGAATAGACGATCACTTCGGGGGAGAGGCATAAATGTCAGAAAAATGAGGCATTTGTTCAGGAGAAGCAATATTGTAGTCAGCTACTGAGACATCCACTCTGGAGGAGCAATAATGTGGTAAGCTACTGAGACATCCACTCTGGTGGAGCAATAATTTAGTAAGCTACTGAGACATCCACTCTGGCAGAGAGAGCAATAATTTAGTAAGCTACTGAGACATCCACTCTGGCAGAGAGAGCAATAATGTGGTAAGCTACTGAGACATCCACTCTGGTAGAGAGAGCAATAATGTGGTAAGCTACTGAGACATCCACTCTGGCAGAGCAATAATGTGGTCAGCTACTGAGACATCCACTCTGGAGGAGCAATATTGTAGTAAGCTACTGAGACATCCACTCTGGAGGAGCAATATTGTAGTCAGCTACTGAGACATCCAATCTGGTGGAGCATTATTGTGGTCAGCTACTGAGACATCCACTCTGGTGGAGCATTATTGTGGTTAGCTACTGAGACATCCACTCTGGAGGAGCAATATTGTATTAAGTTGTTGAGACATTCACTCTGGAGGAGCAGTATCATGTTAAACTATTGAGATATCCACTTTGGAGGAGCATTATGATATTAAATTAATGAGACACTAAATTGAACATTATCCTGGAGCAGCAGTAAGGTGTTAGGCTCAGGAGCTTGAGCGAGCCTGAGTATGTTGGTAAGTTTAAAAGTAAGTTTCTCCTGAACCATGAGTGTGTTGTTATGTTAAAGGTAAGTCCTCCTGAACCATGAGTGTGTTGTTATGTCAAAGGTAAGTCCTCCTGAACCATGAGTGTGTTGTTATGTTAAAGGTAAGTCCTCCTGAACCATGAGTGTGTTGTTATGTTAAAGGTAAGTCCTCCTGAACCATGAGTGTGTTGTTATGTTAAAGGTAAGTCCTCCTGAACCATGAGTGTGTTGTTATGTCAAAGGTAAGTCCTCCTGAACCATGAGTGTGTTGTTATGTTAAAGGTAAGTCCTCCTGAACCATGAGTGTGTTGTTATGTTAAAGGTAAGTCCTGAACGATGAGTGTGTTGTTATGTTAAAGGTAAGTCCTCCTGAACCATGAGTGTGTTGTTATGTTAAAGGTAAGTCCTCCTGAACCATGAGTGTGTTGTTATGTTAAAGGTAAGTCCTCCTGAACCATGAGTGTGTTGTTATGTTAAAGGTAAGTCCTGAACGATGAGTGTGTTGTTATGTTAAAGGTAAGTCCTCCTGAACCATGAGTGTGTTGTTATGTTAAAGGTAAGTCCTCCTGAACCATGAGTGTGTTGTTATGTTAAAGGTAAGTCCTCCTGAACCATGAGTGTGTTGTTATGTTAAAGGTAACTCCTCCTGAACCATGAGTGTGTTGTTATGTTAAAGGTAAGTCCTGAACGATGAGTGTGTTGTTATGTTAAAGGTAAGTCCTCCTGAACCATGAGTGTGTTGTTATGTTAAAGGTAAGTCCTCCTGAACGAGGAGTGCGTTATTATGTTAAAGATAAGTCCTCCTGAACGATGAGTGCGTCGGTAGGCATAAGAAATATCACTGAGGATGAGTGCGTTGGTAAGTTAAAGGTATATCACTCTGAAGGCTGAGTGTGGTGGTAGGTTACTTGGGAAGTTTCTAATATGTTCACTCAGGAGGAAGCAGCTGATGGCAAGTTCATAACATGTTGCCCTTGCTGTGGATGGTTAATGGTGGACGCATCCACGAGGAAACTAAGATCGTACTTCATCGTCTCGATGACTGGAGGAAGAGTGTGGTGAGGTAGCAGGTTAAAGACGTCATCTACGGAGGAAGAGTGTGTTGGAGTAGCAGGTTAATGAGTTAAAGACGTCATCTACAGAGGAAGAGTGTGGTGGAGTGGCAGGTTAATGAGTTAATGGCGTCATCTACGGAGGAAGAGTGTGTTGGAGTAGCAGGTTAATGAGCTGATGACGTCATCTACGGAGGAAGAGTGTGTTGGAGCAGCAGGTTAATGAGTTAAAGACGTCATCTACGGAGGAAGAGTGTGGTGGAGTAGCAGGTTAATGAGTTAATGGCGTCATCTACGGAGGAAGAGTGTGTTGGAGTAGCAGGTTAATGAGTTAATGACGTCATCTACGGAGGAAGAGTGTGTTGGAGTAGCAGGTTAATGAGTTAAAGACGTCATCTACGGAGGAAGAGTGTGGTGGAGTACCAGGTTAATGAGTTGATGACGTCATCTACGGAGGAAGAGTGTGTTGGAGTAGCAGGTTAATGAGTTAATGACGTCATCTACGGAGGAAGAGTGTGGTGGGGTAGCAGGTTAATGAGTTAATGACGTCATCTACGGAGAAAGAGTGTGGTGGGGTAGCAGGTTAATGAGTTAATGACGTCATCTACGGAGGAAGAGTGTGGTGGGGTAGCAGGTTAATGAGTTAATGACGTCATCTACGGAGCAAGAGTGTGTTGGAGTAGCAGGTTAATGAGTTAATGACGTCATCTACGGAGGAAGAGTGTGGTGGGAGATTAATGACATTACCCAGAGAATGATAAGTGGGCTGGTAACTTAATGCTTGTTCACAGTGGATGACCAGCTGGTCATTGCTCAGTAGCAGGGTTCCTCTGGAGGCATGTAGTGGAGGGTTACTGACTTGTTATCTTCAGAGGAAGAGTCTAATAGCTCGTTAATGGTGTTATGTGACGGACAAGTTCACTCTGGACACAGTGTGGTTATGGTTGTTTAGGATTTCAAGCAGGAGGAACGGCAAAATATCCGGATAACTAAACCAAAAACAGGTTCAGTATGAGAGATGTTGTCCTGTGATCCTCCAGTGACTGTGTTGTGAAGGTGATCACCTCACATCCAGCACAGATGTCTTACGTAAGAAAGAGGAAGCTTACTTCAAACCTTGAGGGAAGTCCTTGGCATAAAGGTAATATCAGGTTCTGTAGACATCTTAGCTGGAACCAACACTGAGTAATGAGAGGATGATGGTCAGACACAGGCTAACCATACATGGTATCATTGTTCTATTTGGTCCTTATGGATGATAGTTTCTTAACTTTTTTACTCTCGTAATATAATTTCTTTGAGAAAACTTTCTTAACTAAACAGATACATTTTTCAGTACTATTAATTGAAAGTTCGCCCAACCGAAGATATACAGTTTTCATTCGTTACCTATTTCTTGAATATACTACAATGTACTGCTGGACTTAGATGATACTGGTTTTGGTCACAATGCTACGTCTCTACGAGTAGCCAACTGATTATTTCAGAAGAAGAATGACTGATCTAAAATCTTAAACATCAAGTACATGTAGATATTTACCTTAAAATCGCATGCTATGAAATCATGGGTTACAAGTATTTTTGGTTGGATAAAAGAAAATTTTTTTTGTGACCTCTTAACCTCCTCTTGTATAGATCAGAACAACTGAGTCCTATCATGTGAAGCGCTGTGCGAGACAGTAAGCTTCTTAGAGAGCAAAGTTAAGTTTCAGCACCAGATGTTTCTGCTGGTTCAGCACCAGATGTTTCTGCTGGTTCAGCACCAGATGTTTCTGCTGGTTCAGCACCAGATGTTTCTGCTGGTTCAGCACCAGATGTTTCTGCTGGTTCAGCGCCAGATGTTTCTGCTGGTTCAGCACCAGATGTTTCTGCTGGTTCAGTGTAGGAAACGAAAGTTATTCGAGCGTTTGCTCGGTTGTGATAGCCAGTATACTGGCCAACTTGATGCTCATTGTTATTTTGGTTTTCTTCGTTACAGTAATCATCGAAGAATAAGGTTACTTGGCCAAGTACCGTAGAACGCTCGGTGGGCCGGGCTGCTGCCGTACGTGAGGTGTGAGCTGCTACATGGTTCTGCAGGGAATGTGATCATCCCTGAGCAGACTAAAGGTATTACCACGTCGCCCCAGCTATAGCACTGATCACAACCCTAGCACTCAGATGTGACCTTGATCTAGTAGTGATACTGAAGGAGGGAAATACATCCTAGGTTAAAACAGCATAGCATTATCCTGGGTCGTCTGTCTGATGTCTGAGATATTTACAAAACTAAATTTTGGAGTAATGGGAAATAAATGAATTATAATATCTCAGAAATATCAGAGAAAGAGCAAGGAGGGCGACATTGAAAGCCAAAAAGAGTGGGGTTATAGCCCTTAATGCTCGCTTTCAAGGAACTAAATTTCAGAGTTACATGTAGGTGGAAATATATGTTTCCCATAATAGAAATACAGTGGTTGAACTAGTTAGTCCCTGGCCATCATCACAACCAGTCAGATTATCTTAAAGTAGATCCCAGTCAGCGAGCATCAGCGACACAGAACCCAAAATGACAAAGAGGGTAAGTGACAAGCATTCTATCAACGTGAAATGAATCATCATAATCATTATAAAAGTGAAACATCATTATGGGCATCAACTGCTGCATGTATTGATCATTCTCTTCTTCCTGTCTCTTTCTTACTTTGGCAAGAGATCTCCTCCCTGCTGCATGAGAGAACCAATGCAGAACCAGAGGCAGTTGAGGAGAGAAAATTCATTGTCCAATTTGTCAGGAGACTGGTCACACGGGTGCGGGTTGGACCACTCGTATGGAGAGAACCTGTTGGGGCGCGCCAGGCGAGGATAGCTGACTTGTGGAGATACTTGCATGGCTCTCATGTGGACTCCCAACTCTAGTCTTAAGGCTGGGTATCGTAGCCTGACACCACCAGTCTTAAGGCTGGGTATCGTAGCCTGACAACACTAGCCTTAAAGCTAGGTATCGTAGCCTGACACCCTCAGTCTTAAGACTAGGTATCGTAGCCTGACACCACCAGTCTTAGGACTAGGTATCGTAGCCTGACAACACCAGTCTTAGGACTAGGTATCGTAGCCTGACACCACCAGTCTTAGGACTAGGTATCGTAGCCTGACACCACTAGCCTTAAAGCTAGGTATCGTAACCTGACACCCTCAGTCTTAAGGCTAGGTATCGTAGCCTGACACTCTCAGTCTTAAGGCTAGGTATCGTAGCCTGACACCCTCAGTCTTAAGACTAGGTATCGTAGCCTGACACCACCAGTCTTAAAGCTAGGTATCGTAGCCTGACACCCCCAGTCTTAAAGCTAAGTATCGTAGCCTGACAACACCAGTCTTAAGACTAGGTATCGTAGCCTGACACCCTCAGTCTTAAGACTAGGTACCGTAGCCTGACAACACCAGTCTTAAGACTAGGTATCGTAGCCTGACACCACCACTCTTAAGACTAGGTATCGTAGCCTGACACCCACAGTCTTAAGACTAGGTATCGTAGCCTGACACACCAGTCTTAAGACTGCGTATCGTAGCCTTAAGGCTAGGGATCTCAGAGTGGCATTATCAATCTTAGATAGGCATCTTGATAGCTTGTGAAGTCTAGGCTCGGTATTATGGATTGTGGTCATTAGTCTACTGGCTTGGTATCTCAGGCTAAGACTTAAAGTCTTGAATCCGAAGATATCTTTAAAAGCTTTAAGACTACTTACCTCAGGCTGGCACCACAGACCCTAAGACTACGTGTCAAAGGCTACCAACACTCGTCTCAGGACTAATTACTTCAGCCTGACAACACTAGCCTAAGGGCTAGTTATATCAAGTTGACAACACTAGAATCAGGACTAGCTGGCTCAGTCTGACAACACAAGTCTCAGGCCGCCCACTGCTAGTCTCATGAAGTGGCCCTTCAGACTCTCCACAGAACTACGTACTTCAGCCTGACAACACTAACCTTAAGTTCTGCATATGTTAATACTACAATACACGAAGCAAAATTCTAGAGATTGGTTTGATCATACTGGCAATACTGATTTAGAGACTATATATGTAAGACTATCCTAGCAAGCTGGACACAAGATAGTTAACACCAAACTCTCTAAACCTAAAAAAAAAATAGTCATACTGAGCCTCATTAGGCAGGGTTGACCTCACGAGCCTTATACTATTAGCTTTTGCATCACTAAATCAAATCAGATGATTATACTAGGTCTCAGGACAAATCATAAGTCTAATTAAGTTTGACATGTATTAACAGTTTTAAGTGTAATTGTCATGTCTTTCAAACCTTGGTTTGAATAGTCATAAGAGTAATCGATTCGTGTTAAGGATGGCATAATAAACATAATAAGCATCCCACGCATTCCTCATGTGTCGTAGAAGGCGACTAAAGGGGAAGGGAGCGGGAGGCTAGAAACCCTCCCTCCTTGTATTTTAACTTCTAAAAGGGGAAACATAAGAAGGAGTCACGCGGGGAATGCTCATCCTCCTCGAAGGCTCAGGTTGGGATGTCGAAATGTGTGTGGATGTAACTAAGATGAGAAAAAAGGAGTGATAGGTAGTATGTTTGAGGAAAGGAAACTGGATGTTTTGGCTCTGAGTGAAACGAAGCTCAAGGGTAAAGGGGAAGAGTGGTTTGGGAATGTCTTGGGAGTAAAGTCAGGGGTTGGTGAGAAGACAGGAGCAAGGGAAGGAGTAGCACTACTCCTGAGACAGGAGTGGTGGCAGTATGCGATACAGTGTAGGAAAGTAAACTCTAGATTGATATGGGTAAAACTGAAAGTGAATGGAGAGAGATGGGTGATTATTGGTGCTTATGCACCTAGCCATGAGAAGAAAGATGATGAGAGGCAAGTGTTTTGGGAGCAGCTGAGTGAGCGTTTTAGCAGATTTGATGCACGAGACCAGGTTATAGTGATGGGTGATTTGAATGCAAAGGTGAGTAATGTGGCAGTTGAGGGAATAATTGGTGTACATAGGGTGTTCAGTGTTGTAAATGGAAATGGTGAAGAGCTTGTAGATTTGTGTGCTGAAAAAAGGGTGATGATTGGGAATACCTGGTTTAAAAAGAGAGATATACGTAATTATACGTGTGGTATTAGGAGAGATGGCCAGAAAGCGTTATTGGATTACGTGTTAATTGATATGCGCGTGAAAGGGAGACTTTTCTATGTTAATGTGCTCCGAGGTGCAACCGGAGGGATATCTGATCATTATCTTGTGGAGGCGAAGGTGAAGATTTGTAGAGGTTTTCAGAATAGAAGAGAGAATGTTGGGGTGGAGAGTGTGGTGAATTTTAAGTGAGCTTGGAAAGGAGACTTGTGTGAGGAACTACCAGGAGAGACTAAGTGCAGAATGGAAAAAGGTGAACGCAAAGGACGTAAGGGGAGTGGGGGAGGAATGGGATGTATTCAGGGAAGCAGTGATGGCTTGCGCAAGAGATGCTTGTGGCATGAGAAGCGTGGGAGGTGGGCAGATTAGAAAGGGCAGTGAGTGGTGGAATGAAGAAGTAAGATTATTAGTGAAAGAGAAGAGAGGCATTTGGACGGGTTTTGCAGGAAAATAGTGGAAATGACTGGGAGATGTTTAAAAGCAAGAGGCAGGAGGTCAAGGGAAAGGTACAAGAGGTGAAATAGAGGGTAAATGAGAGTTGGAATGAGAGAGTATCATTAAATTTTAGGGAGAATAAAAAGATGTTTTTAGAAGGAGGTAAACAAAGTGCGTAAGAGAACAAATGGGAACATCGGTGAAGAGCGCTAATGGAGAGGTAATAAAAAGTAGTGGTGATGTGAGAAGGAGATGGATTGAGTATTTTGAAGGCTGTTAAAGGTGTCATATGATAGAGTGGCAGATATAGGGTGTTTTGGTCGAGGTGGTGTGCGAAGTGAGAGGGTCAGGAAGAATGATTTGATAAACAGAGAAGAAGTAGTGAAAGCTTTGCGGAAGATGAAAGCCGGCAAGGCAGCGGGTTTGGATAGCATTGCAGTGGAATCTATCAAAAGAAGGGGTCACTGTGTTGTTGACTGGTTGGTGAGGACTTTCAATGTATGTATGGCTCATGGTGAGGTGCCTGAGGATTGGCGGAATGCGTGCATATTGCCATTGCACAAAGGCAAAGGGGATAAAGGTGAGTGTTCAAATTATAAAGGTATAAGTTTGTTGAGTTTGTTTGGAAATTATATGGGAGGGTATTGGTTGAGAGGGTGAAGGCATGTACAGAGCATCAGGTTGGGTAGGAGCAGTGTGGTTTCAGAAGTGGTAGAATATGTTTGGATCAGGTGTTTGCTTTGAAGAATGTATGTGAGAAATACTTAGAAAGACAAATGGATATGTGTGTAGCATTTATGGATCTGAAGAAGGCATATGATAGTTGACAGAGGCTCTGTGGAAGGTATCAAGAATATATGGTGTGGGAGGCAAGTTGCTAGATGCAGTGAAAAGCTTTTATCGAGGATGTAAAGCATGTGTACGAGTAGGAAGAGAGGAAAGTGATTGGTTCTCAGTGTACGAGTAGGAAGAGAGGAAAGTGATTGGTTCTCAGTGAATGTCGGTTTGCGGCAGGGTTGCGTGATGTCTACACGGTTTTTTAATTTGTTTATGGATGCGGTTGTTAGGGAGGTGAATGCAAGAGTATGCACTCCGTTGCGGATGAGAAGGCTTCGGAAGTGAGTCAGTTGTTTTTCGCTATGATACAGGCTAGAGGCTGATTCGGCTGAGAAACTGCAGAAGCTGGTGACTGAGTTTGGTAAAGTGTGTGAAAGGAGAAAGCTGGGAGTAAATGTGAATATGATCAGGGTTATTAGGGACAGCAGGGTTGAGGGTCAAGTCAACTGGGAGGTAAGTTTGAATGGAGAAAAACTGGAGGAAGTGAGGGTTTCTAGATATCTCGGGTGTGGATTTGGCAGTGGATGGAACCATGGAAGCGGAAGTGAGTCAGAGGATGGGGGAGGGTCGAAAGTTCTGTGAGCGTTGAAAAATGTGTGGAAGGCGAGAACATTATCTCGGAAAGCAAAAATTGGTTTATTTGAAGGAATAGTAGTTCCAACAATGTTATATGGTTGCGAGGCGTGAGTTATAGATAGGGTTGTGCGGAGGAGGGTGGATGTGTTGGAAATGAGATGTTTGAGGACAATATGTGGTGTGAGGTGATTTGATCGAGTAAGTAATGAAAGGGTAAGAGAGATGTGTGGTAATAAAAAGAGTGGTTGAGAGAGCAGAAGAGGGATGTATTGAAATGGTTTGGTCACATAGAGAGAATGAGTGACGAAAGATTGACAAAGAGGATATATTTGTCAGTAGTGGAGGGAATAAGGAGAAGTGGAAGACGAAATTGGAGGTGAAAGGATGGAGTGAAAAGGATTTTGAGTGATCGAGCGATCGGGCCTGAACATGCTGGAGGGTAAAGGCGTGCAAGGAATAGTGAATTGGAACGATGTGGTATACAGTGGTGGACGTGCTGTCAATGGATTGAGCCAAGGCATGTGAAGCGTCTCGGGCAAACTATGGAAAATTTTGTGGGGCCTGGATGTGAAAAGGGAGATGTGGTTTCGGTGTATTACACATGACACCTAGAGACTGTGTGTGAATGAATGTGTCCTTTGTTGTCTTCTCCTAGCGCTATCTCGCGCACATGCGGGGGAAGGAGGTTGTCAATTCATGTGTGGCGGAGTGGCGACGGGAATGAATAAAACCAGCAAGTATGAATTATGTACATGTGTATATATGTATATGTCTGTGTATGTATATATACGTATACGTTGAAATGTATAGGAATGTATATGTGCGTGTGTAGACGTATGTGGGTGGGTGGGTTGGGCCATTCTTTCGTCCATTTCTCTGTGCTACCTCGGTAACGCGGGAGACAGCGACAAAGTATGATAAATGAATAATAAATAAATATCCCTGGGGATGGGAATGCTTCCCTCGTTTTTCATGCGTGTCGCTAAGAATGAGGCAGGGGCGGGTGGCTGGAAACCTTCCTCTTCATGTATTTTCAATTTCTCAAATTTGAAATGTAAAAAGCCAAGCGAGGAGAGCTTACCCTCTTGGAAGGCTCATGCTGAGATGATAAAGTGTGTTTGGATGTAACCAAGATGAGAGGAAGAGACATATACACCTTATGTTTGAGTAGAGGAACCTGGATCTTCTAGATATGAGGAAAACAAAGCTGAAAGAGTAAAGGGAAAGAATGGTTTAGGAATGTCTCAAGGTAAAGTCGGGGATTATAGTGAGTGTGAGAGTTAGGGAAGGGGTAGCACTTCTGCTGACGGAGGAGTTGTGGGAATGTGGGAAAGAGTACAAAGAAGGAGCACCGTACCAATGTGGATGACAATGAAAGCGGATGACGAGAGGTGAGTGAGTATTGGTGCTCATGTACTTAGCCACGAGAAGGATGTGAAGAGGCAAGTGTGTTCGGAGGAGCTGAGTGTGTGTGTCAACAGTTTTGATGCAGAGGCTTGATTATTAGAGATGGATGATTCATGAACGTTATAACTGGGGGCCAGGGTACTCAGTGTTGTAAATAAGAATGGTCAACAACTTGTGGGGTTGTGTCCTGAAGAAGGACTCGTGATTAGGAAAACCTGATCTAAAGAGAGGAATATATATATATATATATATATATATATATATATATATATATATATATATATATATATTATCCCTGGGGATAGGAGAGAAAGAATACTTCCCACGTATTCCCTGCGTGTCGTAGAAGGCGACTAAAAGGGAAGGGAGCGGGGGCTGGAAATCCTCCCCTCTCGTTTTTTTTTTTTTTTTTTTTTTTTTTTTCAAAAGAGGGAACGGAGAAGGGGGCCAGGTGAGGATATTCCCTCAAAGGCCCAGTCCTCTGTTCTTAGCGCTACCTCGCTATCGCGGGAAATGGCGAATAGTATGAAAAAAAAAAAATATATATATATATATATATATATATATATATATATATATATATATATATATATATGGTTGCGAGGCGTGGGCTATGGATAGAGTTGTGCGCAGGAGGATGGATGTGCTGGAAATGAGATGTTTGAGGACAATGTGTGGTGTGAGGTGGTTTGATCGAGTGAGTAACGTAAGGGTAAGAGAGATGTGTGGAAATAAAAAGAGCGTGGTTGAGAGAGCAGAAGAGGGTGTTTTGAAGTGGTTTGGGCACATGGAGAGGATGAGTGAGGAAAGATTGACCAAGAGGATATATGTGTCGGAGGTGGAGGGAACAAGGAGAAGAGGGAGACCAAATTGGAGGTGGAAAGATAGAGTGAAAAAGATTTTGTGTGATCGGGGCCTGAACATGCAGGAGGGTGAAAGG
>NC_092292.1:3635562-3660562 GCF_036320965.1 Panulirus ornatus | reverse complement strand
CAGGATAATTCCTACGAGAGCCGATGTGTTTGGAATCCTTGTTAAAGCTGCAGAAAGTCCTATATCCCAGCGTCACATGGCAAGTGTGGGTGTTGTCCTATATCCCAGCGTCACATGGCAAGTGTGGGTGTTGTCCTATATCCCAGGGTCACATGGCAAGTGTGGGTGTTGTCCTATATCCCAGCGTCACATGGCAAGTGTGGGTGTTGTCCTATATCCCAGCGTCACATGGCAAGTGTGGGTGTTGTCCTATATCCCAGCGTCACATGGCAAGTGTGGGTGTTGTCCTATATCCCAGCGTCACATGGCAAGTGTGGGTGTTGTCCTATATCCCAGCGTCACATGGCATGTGTGGGTGTTGACCTATATCCCAGCGTCACATGGCAAGTGTGGGTGTTGTCCTATATCCCAGCGTCACATGGCAAGTGTGGGTGTTGTCCTATATCCCAGCGTCACATGGCAAGTGTGGGTGTTGTCCTATATCCCAGCGTCACATGGCAAGTGTGGGTGTTGTCCTATATCCCAGCGTCACATGGCATGTGTGGGTGTTGACCTATATCCCAGCGTCACATGGCAAGTGTGGGTGTTGTCCTATATCCCAGCGTCACATGGCAAGTGTGGGTGTTGTCCTATATCCCAGCGTCACATGGCAAGTGTGGGTGTTGTCCTATATCCCAGCGTCACATGGCAAGTGTGGGTGTTGTCCTATATCCCAGCGTCACATGGCAAGTGTGGGTGTTGTCCTATATCCCAGCGTCACATGGCAAGTGTGGGTGTTGTCCTATATCCCAGCGTCACATGGCAAGTGTGGGTGTTGTCCTATATCCCAGCGTCACATGGCAAGTGTGTGTATTACTCAAGGTATTTACCTAAGTTCATCCAAGGCATGGTGAAGTCCACCCCTTGTTCTCGCTCGTACGTGATGGTCAGGTCACCGATGGCCAAATCAGCTTTCTGCAGGAAGATTTTACAATTTGATAATGAAATGATAATGTTATACAAGTGTATATGTATCCTCTCTCTCTCTCTCTCTCTCTCTCTCTCTCTCTCTCTCTCTCTCTCTCTCTCTCTCTCTCTCTCTCTCTCTCTCTCTCTCTCTCTCTCTCTCTCTCTCTCTCTCTCTCTAACTCACCTGAGCCAGCAACTCGCCAATCATCCCGTTCCATCTTTTCTTCTTGCTGTCATACTTGCCATGCTGGCCGTCGTCTGCTATCTTGATGGTGTAGTTGAAGCCCAGGATCTCCGAGATCTCTTGGATGAGGTCGATGCAGAAGCCCTCATAGCGGTCGTTGCCCGTCATCTGTTCGGATGTCTCCCGCAGCATATTGTACGGGGCTGCCTGGGGACATACGAGACGGCATTCACTTCATGTGATGTTATAGTGTAAACACAATATCATGTAGCATGATGGGGAGAGGAACTCTATACACGGATAAAGTGCTTAACAACTTGATATCTCTACTAAAAGGGGGAACATTATCAAGAAACTTAGGCAAATATTTTACGCGCAACTTCTTCATAGCAGATACCTGGTCCACTCATCCTTTACCACTTCTAAAACTAGTATGATATGAAATTTATTAAGGAGCGAGATGAGTTGGCTTGAGTGAAATTTTGAATGAGCAGAACCTGAGTGAAATGGCAGCTGAAGGGAATAATAGGATGGGTGAGAATATGAAGGTTCTGGATGCATTGGGTAGTGTGTAGAATGAGACGTCACTGACTGTGAGGGAAAAGATAGGTAAGTATGATAGCATAGTAGTCCTGACGGTGCTCTGTGGTTGCGATTCTTCGATCCTTCTTGCGTAAGAATGGAAGCTGGTCGATGTGTTGGAAATGAATGCCCGAGGATAATTTGTTGTGTGAGGAGACTTGATTATGCAAATGCCAGTGTAAGAGAGAGATGTGTGGAAGGAAGCAGAGAATGACTGCGAGAACTGAGCAGTGTGTACGGTAAGAATGAGTGAAGAGAGTTTGACTATAAGGATATAAGCGTCAGTAATGGAAGGAGAAAGGGGACGGGGGAAACCAAAAATGATATGCGTGATGTATTGCTGATTGGTTAGTTTGGATTTTCAATGTATGCGTGGATCATGGTGAGGTACCTGAGGACTGGCGGAATGCATGCACAATGCCATTGTATAAAGATAAAGGGGATTTAGGTGCTTTCAAACTGCAGAGATATAAGATTGTTGAGCATACCTGTTATGTTGTACAGGAGGGTATTAGTTGCGATGGTGAAGGCATGGACAGGCATCAGATTGGGGAGGAGCAATGTGGTTTCACATGTGATAAAGGATACGTGGATCTGGTGTTTGCTTTGATGAATGTGTTTGAGAAATACTTAGAAAAACAGATGGATCTGTATGTGACATTTGTGGATCTGGAGAAAGCCTATGATAGGGTTGATAGAGACGCCTTGTGGAAAGGCTTAAGAATATGTGGTATGGGAGGTAAGCTGCCAGAAGCAGTGAGTAGTGTTTACGAAGGGTGTACGGTGTAAGCACGGTTTGGAAGAGAGGAGAGTGAATGGTTCCAAGTGAAGGTTGGTCTGCAGCAGGGGTTTGTGACGACACCATAACTGTTTGACTTTTCATGGATGGAGTCGTGAAGGAGTGAAATGCGAGACTCAGAGAGAGTGCAGTCTGCAGGGGATGAGAGGACCTGCGAAGTGAGTCAGTTGTTTTTTGCTGATGATTCATCACTGGTGTCAGATTCGAGTGAGAAACTGCAGAAGTTTGTGGCTGTTTTGGAAAACTGTGAAAGGACTAAGTTGGAGTAAATGTGCATAAAAGCAAGGTTTAGCAATGCAGAGAGACAGGTTAGTTTTTCACTCGAATCTGCCAACAGTGCTGTGTCAACAGCAAATAGCAAATGACTCATTTTCCACTCCCTCACTCCCTAAAGACTGCATACTCGCCCATTTCTCCAAGAGTCTTTCATCCATCTCCATCTCCAACCAATCCATAGATATACTAAGCAGCCGTGGTGACATAACACACCCCTGCTACAGAGCCAACCCTCACCTGGAACCTCTTACTATCCTCTCTTTCTAGTTGTACACACACACACCCTACACAGTTAATTCCTCGCATTGCTTCTAGTAGCTTTCCTTCTACGCCAGGTGTCGGGTGGCATTTCATGCTGTTGAGGGTGACAGGTGCCATACCATGTTATACCACAGGAGGACTTACCAGGACGCTCGTTATGATGAGAGTCTTGTTCTGGAGGCTCTCAACGATCCCTTGCTGCACTTCACTGTAGGTTCTCGTATAGTTGGCTCCGTACGTTGGGTCCCACCTGGCCGCCGACCACCACACACGAATCAATTAGCAAATGTAATCACAAATTAATGAGAGAGGAACATGGGACTGGTAAAGTGTATATGAGAAACGAAATATTGTGGCCCTTATGAAACATGGGGCACACACACACACACACACACACACACACACACACACACACACACACACACACACACACACACACACACACACACACACACACACACACACACACACACACACACACACATTGCTCTGGAACTTAACCAGAATGATGCTGACGTAGAAGAGTGATGAGTGGACCATCTATATTATCATCTAACAAAACACATATCCTACAATGTCACAATTTGTTCTCAGTAAGATAAAAAAGCAAGCTAAGTTACCTGGAGATAAGTCATTGAATGGGTCGGGGGGATATATAACCCTTCTGTATATATACTTTTGTTTACAATCAGAGTTTTCCTGCAGTGATTTTCAGGCCAGCCTGTGGGCTGGGAGATGAGAGCATGATGGTATGTGGGTACTGAATACTTTCACAAAACTTATCACTCCCAGTTGCCCTCCAGGTATGAGAGCGGGAAGTATTACACAGTTTCTTCAGGTGATGTTGCAATACCCAAAGCTTCCCCGCTTCTTACATATATGTAATATCATATAGATGTGTCTCAGATTTATGCATGTACATGCAAGGGAAAGCGGCAGAAATTCAAGTCCAAATTGAGGGCAATGAAAACATGGGGTGAGAGAGTAGAGGTAAACTTCAGGGAAAGTAAAAAAAAGATGTTTTAGAAGGTGAAAAGTGTGACAAGAACAAGAAATGAAATTGAATCATCATTGTGAAGCGAAAATGGGGAAATGGTAACAGGCATAGAAAGAGGGGTTATGGAGATGGAGTGACAGTTTTGAAGGACTTTTGAATGTGTAATATGTTAAGGTGGCAGATGTGGAGTGTTTGCGATGTGGGGGGTAAGTGGAACAAGAGAGTCGTGGTAAATGGTTTAGTGTAGAGAAAGGAGGAAGTGAGACGTCCAGCGTAAAATCAAGTGTGGCAAAGCGGTTGGACAGGATGGGACTCTAGGTAAATTTCTTCAAGAAGGGAGCGACACCATTCTTGTTAGGTTGGATATATGCTTAGCTGTGTATATGGCTGAAGGTGAGGTGCCTGAGCACTGACGGACGCCGTATTCAGTGCCATTGTATAAACCACAAGGTGAACAAAAGTGAATGTTAGAATTACAGCGATATGAGTATCTTGAGTATACCTGGTATGTTGTATTGTAGAGTGGTGACTGAGAGGCTGATGATGGGTACAGAGCATCACATTAGGGAGGATCAGTGTGTCTTCAAGAGTATTAAAGGATGAGGAGACCAGGTGATTGTGTTGAAGAATCTGTGTCAGAAATATTTTGAGAAAAGGGATTTTTCTGTGGCATTTATGGGTCTAAAGAAATCATGTAATGTTAGATTGAGACGATGTGTGGATAACGATTCGAAGCAGCGCGGAATTTTCCTCAAAAGTGTTAGACGTGTGTGCGAGGAGGAACAGAAGATGACTTGTTCCAGGTGAAGGTGGTCATGCCTCAAGCTGCTCAACATGTCTATGATTGGGAGGAAAATGCAAGGGATTTGTGGAGAAGGGCAGACCTGCTGTCAGGTGGGGAGAAAGGGAAGGGGACGAGATCTGGTAGGTGCAACATTTGCTCTGCGTAGACTCAGGTGAACCTTTGCAGACTCGAGTGAGTCAAGTGGTGACACACTCATGTGAGAAATTGCAGAAGACGGTGTCTGAGTTTGGGAGGATGTGTGAATGGATATTTAAGAATTGATTTGAATAAAAGTAAGGAAATTAGTTTCCAGCAGGCGAGAGAGACAGGTCTGTTTGAGTTTAACTTTGAAAACAGAGAACCTGGAAGATGTTGAGTATTTCGATGCCTGGAAGTGGATATAGTAATGGGTGGATATGTGGAAGATGAAGTGAGGCACAAGATGGGTGAGGCAGCAGAGGTCCTGTGTGCGCTGAGGGTAAAGATGGTTATGTTTAATGTCTCCATTTCTACAAATACTGCCAACATCTCATGAAAATAGTGTATGAAAACAGACGCATAAAACTATCAGCTTATCATCATAAATCCACAGATGCAGACTAAAAGACATATGACCTCCTTGGTGTAGTGGCCAGCGTTACTGACCACGAGTCAGCATAGGCCATCCTGAGGCTGGATTCGCATGGGTTTGAATCCTGGACTTGTCAGCGAGTCTACACCCACCCAAGGTGTTCATCCTTCCTTCGGGGCTGGTCGATGAATAGGTACCTGCCTTAGGCTAAGGCGTGTTTTGTGTGTGTGTGTGTTTGTGTGTGTGTGTGTGTGTGTGTGTGTGTGTGTGTGTGTGTGTGTGTGTGTGTGTGTGTGTGTGTGTGTGTGTGTGTGTGTGTGTTTGCATAAGTACATAGTACATGTACAAAAGATTATGAGACGTAGCAACACGAGTATAAGACTCTCTTTCAGTAACACACAAATTATAATCATTAATAATGATCACACACACACACACACACACACACACACAACACACACACACACACACACTTTTTTTTTTTTTTTTTTGCTTTGTCGCTGTCTCCCGCGTTTGCGAGGTAGCGCAAGGAAACAGACGAAAGAAATGGCCCAACCCACCCCCATACACATGTATATGCATACGTCCACACACGCAAATATACATGCCTACACAGCATTCCATGGTTTGCCCCAGACGCTTCACATGCCTTGATTCAATCCACTGACAGCACGTCAACCCCGGTATACCACATCGCTCCAATTCACTCTATTCCTTGCCCTCCTTTCACCCTCCTGCATGTTCAGGCCCCGATCACACAAAATCTTTTTCACTCCATCTTTCCACCTCCAATTTGGTCTCCCACTTCTCCTCGTTCCCTCCACCTCTGACACATATATCCTCTTGGTCAATCTTTCCTCACTCATTCTCTCCATGTGACCAAACCATTTCAAAACACCCTCTTCTGCTCTCTCAACCACACTCTTTTTGTTACCACGCATCTCTCTTACCCTATTATTACTTGATCAAACCACCTCACACCACATATTGTCCTCAAACATCTCATTTCCAGCACATCCACCCTCCTGCGCACAACTCTATCCATAGCCCACGCCTCGCAACCATACAACATTGTTGGAACCACTATTCCTTCAAACATACCCATATTTGCTTTCCGAGATAATGTTCTCGACTTCCACACATTCTTCAAGGCTCCCAGAATTTTCGCCCCCTCCCCCACCCTATGATTCACTTCCGCTTCCATGGTTCCATCCGCTGCCAAATCCACTCCTAGATATCTAAAACACTTCACTTCCTCCAGTTTTTCTCCATTCAAACTTACCTCCCAATTGACTTGACCCTCAACCCTATTGTACCTATCAAATAACCTTGCTCTTATTCACATTTACTCTTAACTTTCTTCTTTCACACACTTTACCAAACTCAGTCACCAGCTTCTGCAGTTTCTCACATGAGTCAGCCACCAGCGATGTATCATCAGCAAACAACAACTGACTCACTTCCCAAGCTCTCTCATCCACAACAGACTGCATACTTGCCCCTCTTTCCAAAACTCTTGCATTCACCTCCCTAACAACCCTATTCATAAACAAATTAAACAACCATGCAGACATCACACACCCCTGCCGCAAACCTACATTCACTGAGAACCAATCACTTTCCTCTCTTCCTACACGTACACATGCCTTACATCCTTGATAAAAACTTTTCACTGCTTCTAACAACTTGCCTCCCACACCATATATTCTTAATACCTTCCACAGAGCATCTCTATCAACTCTATCATATGCCCTCTCCAGATCCATAATTGCTACATACAAATCCATTTGCTTTTCTAAGTATTTCTCACATACATTCTTCAAAGCAAACACCTGATCCACACATCCTCTACCACTTCAGAAACCACACTGCTCTTCCCCAATCTGATGCTCTGTACATGCCTTCACCCTCTCAATCAATACCCTCCCATATAATTTACCAGGAATACTCAACAAACTTATACCTCTGTAATTTGAGCCCTCACTCTTATCCCCTTTGCCTTTGTACAATGGCACTATGCACGCATTCCGCCAATCCTCAGGCACCTCATCATGAATCATACATACATTAAATAACCTTACCAACCAGTCAACAATACAGTCACCCACTTTTTTAATAAATTCCACTGCAATACCATCCAAACCTGCTGTCTTGCCGGCTTTCATCTTCTGCAAAGCTTTTACTCCCTCTTCTCTGTTTACCAAATCATTTTCCCTAACCCTCTCACTTTGCACGCCACCTTGACCAAAACACCCTATATCTGCCACTCTATCATCAAACACATTCAACAAACCTTCAAAATACTCACTCCATCTCCTTCTCACATCACCACTACTTGTTATCACCTCCCCAGGTACATACGTGTTGGGTTACGATCATTATATTACATGCCTCAGGAGAGGCGCCCTGGGTGGCCTACTCATCTCTACACCCACACAACACAATAAACAGACGAGGGAGAAACTGACCTGCCGACACGACTGAGACCTTCTTTAGTTAGCTCCACAATGTCGAGGGTGACGTCACGCCGGAATCCCTCCGTGTCAAACTTGATGAGTCCCGTCAGCCCATTGACCTGAACCTGTGGTAGGGAGAAAGGATGGGTAAAGTGTTAACCTGAAATGAGAAAGTTACCTGATGTTACTTGATGGTGAGATGGACGGAAACCTCAGATGTAAAGACGTTACCTGAGGCTGTTGAAGGTGGAGACACCCAGACTTAGAGAAGTTACTGAGGGGTAGAGAGTACGGATCACTATACATCTGAGGGTGTCAACGACGGTGAACTAAAACATGAAGTGATCTGACGGCACTGGGAAAGGTCAGTATTTGTACATAGAGAAATGAATTCAGGGAAGACGAGACTAGGAACAGACTCAACTGACAGGAACGACCTGGAGGCAGGAGGAGAAAAAGATCAAAATCTTCGAGATATGTCCAACGGCAAGAGGAAAAGAGGACACACCTCACACTGTTCGGTGACCTGAGCGAGGATGAGAGGAGGGAGAGCCTTGAGTTAGTAAAGTGATGAGGGAGGTGAGAACATATGAACCTTGACTTAAAAAGTTTGCCTAAGACTGGAGAAGTATAATAAGTAACTTCAACATTATGGAAATGGCCCATTGTGAAAAGAGGAGAGAATGTTGCCACTTAGATGGATCATCTGAAGGAGCATAAAAGATGGAGGAAGTCGAGCGGTGGCATGAGGGAGAAACAAAAGACAGCTTATCTTACAGTCTCTACTTAGCGCTAACCTGAAGATGAGGAAAGGTACGAGACTTTCTATAAAACTGACTTGAAGGAAAAGGTGAAAAGAGAACATTGACAACGAGGATGTAACCAGCGCAAGGAGGTAAGGGGAAGGCTTCCGTCTAAAACTAAGACCTGAAGGAAGAGGAAAAAAGAACAGCCTCGACTGAGAGAAGTGACTTGAATGAGGGAAAAGTGAGATGATTCGTATAAGAGAAATGTTTTGAGGAAGATAAGACTCAACTTCCAGGGTGGACCTAAGGAGAGAGGCATAAACTATAAGCTTTGACGTAGTACGTCGGTCAGAGGAAGGAAGGCTCCACCTGCTTGTTGTTACAACAAGTGAAAATTTAACTTCGGCGAGGCTGTATCACCATCCGTCCGTCTGAAGAAAGCGAGTAGTCTTGTCGAAGAATTATTCTAAAGGAGTTCAACATTTCCCTACAACGAAAAGTAGCGATAGTTCTCCGGCACGTCACCTTAAGCCATACAAACGTTGAACACTTTGGTTAACTAGCTACTGGCATTCTTATCTCCTTTCTTGTAAAGTTCAATAACAGTCCCGTACATCCTGCTGCTTTCCCAGACTTCACCTCGTGCAAGGAACTTAACGATATCTGTATTTGCTAAAACATTCGACATGACTTTCTCACTCCACATGTCACCAAGTCCAGTTCCCTATCATCTACCACATTCTGCTATCGCTTAGATTACTAATATCTCTATTTTCACCTCTTTTTTTCTGTTACCACTTCTCCATCTGCCTCCTTCACTGTCGCCCTGTCTGTACTTTTTTCTCCAGACACTATTCACCTTCCAAAGATTTTGTTAATTTGTCTAAAGATTGTAGATACCCTCTCATCCATTTCTCACATACCCTCTTTTTCAGCTGCCATAATATTCTTTTGACCTTCTGTTCTTTCCTGCTGTATTCACCCCGATCCCTTGCACTCTTATCCTTCCTCGTTTTTTCCTTTTCCTCCCACTTGTTATTCAGCGTTCTTATTCAACCAACCACTACACTTAATCATGCTTTCACCTCCTGCCTCCTCATGCCACACTCTTCTGCACATCTAAACACTACACACACAAATACCTTCCACTCCTATCTAACTCCCTTGATTCCATGCCATAATTTACACAATCTATGTTGGCATCTCTGCATATAGACGTTTTTCCATCGTCAATTACTTTTTCACTTCTTCATGTATATTTCATTTTCTCTCTTCTTATACTTGCAACAAACTTGAATAATACATCGGTGTATGGGCAATTCACGGTGTGGAAAAGTAACCGTAATAAAATTACATATCCATGAAAAGAGAAGCAAACTATACGCTGCAGAGAAGATGAAATAGAAATTTTCCACGGACGTTGTGGAAGGTAAGAAAATACAGTAGAATAGGAATCTAAATGAGAAAAATGAAGAAATGTTTTTTCCCTAATGTTTACTAGGCACACCCGAAGTGTACAGACCACAAAGACAAGGACCTGATTAAGTACTCACTACATAAGGCCATTAATCCCCGTATTCACCGCCTTATGATAATACAACTATTTCCCACAAATGACACAAGAGCCATACACGCTGAAGGTGTTTCCAGTTATTTTGATTGGTGAGTCTTAAATTATATTGTCAGCTTTAATAACCCTGGCAATCGATAGGCCTAAAGCCGACAGAATCAACTAGCCCAAACTAGCTCAATACTACAACATAAACTGATGTGCTTAAAGTATCTCCTCAGCTGCAGGAAACACTCAAGGAGGACCTCCGAGGGTTAAAGTGTGGGCCGACCTGCCACACTTAACATACGAACAGTTGGACTGACGATGGATCATTTTCATCACAACTTTAGTATTGATTCAGCAGATTTCTATACACAGCAGGGACCTTCACCCACCAGCTGGTGGGCAGGTTATGCAGGTATTTAGAGTATATCAGAATGTGAGAGCACAATGATGACGTTCACACAGAGTACAATAATGTTTCTCTCCGTCTGAGGAGGAACTGTGTACGTGTGGACGGCATGAATCTTGATGTTGTTGCTACCACTCAACACCTGCAACCAACAACAGAATAGGGTCAAGTGCTAAAGAAAAATGACCTCTATAACTGTTTGATTACGGCACACACACACACACACACACACACACACACACACACACACACACACACCTCTACCTGCCTGATCATGACACACACACACACACACACACACACACACACCTCTACCTGCCTGATCATGACACACACACACACACACACACACACACACACACACACACACCTCTCTACCTGCCTGATCATGACACACACACAGATCCAGAACTAGGCAATATACTACCCTGTCTGCCTGAGGAGAACTGCTCAGCGCTGGTCCTCAGAAGCCGATTCTGGGAAGAAGCCGACCCAGGATAATCTGGCTCAGAGTCTGCGAGAGAGGCATTCTCATTACCGGTCTGATCACGGCTGATTATACTGTATTTCATCACATCTTTACCAGGGAGTTGTCGCGCTGGGAACTGATAGTAAAGTCCGTGATGAAGAAAGAAAATAATCTGTGGAGGTCCTGTGTGATTTGACCCAGTGATGATGACCCTCTTCCAGAGAACGACAAGAAATCTAACACAAAATACGAAGGATGGCAACACCGGAGGACAAGGCGTAAGGTTAGATCAGGTCACGTCTACTGCTCTGAGGTGCAGGCAATAAATGTTAACTCCATAACACTTCTCTTTGAGTTGTAAATTTCATTTACAATGAATTAAGATTTTCCTTCCATCCAGACTTTACTCGGGACGTTTTGTAAACACAAGAGACTTCCTGGTCACATCGAAGTGTTCCAATGTGTTCAGTCAACGCAAAGTAAACACTTGATCGTGGAGCAGTTTCAGTTTGGTCCACTGAAAACTGTGAAAAGCTTTCATCATACAAACTTGGTACTCTATTGAAAACAATATTCTTTTTTGAATTATTCTTTGATGGACACTATGATATAAACACATCTTTGAAATATATGTAACTAGTTTGGGTGACCGGTAGTACATGGAAAAAATATGTAACATTAAAAAAAAGGAACAGAAATGTGGATTTCAACTTGAAGAGTGGCCTTTGTTGGCAACATAGCCCAGGCTCGAGTACCCTTGTATCGTGCCTTTGATCGTGAGGCGCCAGCATTGTAGTGTGAGGCTTCTGGGTCACTTATTCTGAATGAGAGCTTAATGAACCGTCCAGGTTCTGAAGTATCCACATCTGAAATCCGGGGAACTCTAGACGCTACGGTTCTGCCGCTCTTTGGATGTGAAAGTGTCTACAAACAAACATGCAAACACTTCAACGCCAACTTGCGGTAACTTAAAACTTTGCTCAGATTCTGAAGTACAAACAAAATTTGTGACCTGAAGGTGTTACGGTTCAGCCGTGAAAGAGAAACATACAAACGCGCAAAATCTTTAAAAAAAAACTTTTAAATTAATCTCTTAGAATTCATGTTAGTCCATAGATAACCCTTGAACGAAATCTTATTTAAACAGACTGTGCGTACGTAGTTATACGGGTGAAAAATAACTTAATTCAACAGCTATAATTTTTGTAAAAATTTTCAGATGGCGAGCATAACATCACATGCGTATCTCCCATATGAGTTATGCGCGACGTTTTCATTTTACCCCAAGATAATCAGCCCAGTGAATATTGCACGATCTCAGTAATGATTCAACACAATAGGTGCTGTGCTTGGTAGCGCAGCTGATAAAGGAGATCAGTAGATACTATTTATGATAATTTATGGCTAATAGTAGATACGCAGCATTACAACTAAAGGTACAAAATTGTACAGTTTCAGTTTGATCCACAGATCCGCTTGGTCGGTGGTACACCAGGAGTCGGGGTCAGTCTACCACATCAGCCACACACCTCACACTCTCGTCTTCCGGTCGCATTCACACACCCCCATCTACTGCCTCCTTCCCTCGTACCCCATCTCTGCCTCCTTCCCCTCACCCCAGCTGCTGCTGCTCCCTTCCCACACACACCACCTTCCGCCCCCTCCCCCACACCCCACCTACCTTCCTCACCAAAGGCTCAGCTAATTAGGATGCAGTCCAGCTAACAAGGGCGGGAGACGACCTACCATTGTCTCTTGAGTTGGTCATCTGCCAGCAGTTCCATCCACCTTGACTGGTACTTTGTTTCTCCTGTCTCTCGTCTCTCACCTACAGACGGGACTGACAGGCAGCGCACCACTAACTCCCTCTGAATCATTACTGATTTTTGTGTCCCGGAATTACAAGAAAAATTTCCAAGAGAAGAAAATAAAATACTTGAACAACGTGTGAGGAAGTATCCACTTCCCCGTAGAGGAGAAGGAGGAGGAGGAGGTAAGACTGCCGTGCTGGACACAGTCATCAGAAGACACGATCACGGCCGCAAATTCTGCGTGTCTAGACAGACAACGAATGTGGATGATTTCACTCATTATGTGTCTGCCCAAGATGGAAAGACGAAACCAGATGTAATGATCGTTTTCTTTTTTTCTTAACAGCCTTAAGAATTTGCAGGTAGGAGTATATACATAGAAGTTATACAGGATATTGCTGAAACTTCCCAGAACCTACACTACACACAAATCAGAAAAACAAGGCCAGAAGAGAAATGTAAAAGAGTAGAGAAACTGGAGAGGACAGCACCTCGACAAACACTAAGACATTCATGTAAGTTCCCAGTATGATGCAAACTAAAAAAAGATTCTTACAGCAAACAGCCATTGACAATGTCGCAACATCGAGGAAGAAAATTGGTGAAGCTGAGAGGAATAAACCAAGTGGAAGTTTAACAACATAGTTCTGTATATAGATTCCCACATGATGGATATAAACTTGCCTTTTGTGATATATATATATATATATATATATATATATATATATATATATATATATATATATATATATATATATATATATATATATATATATATATATATATATATATATATATATATATATATATATATATATATATATATATATATATATATATATATATATATATATATATATATATATATATATATATATATATATATATATATATATATATATATATATATATATATATATATATATATATATATATATATATATATATATATATATATATATATATATATATATATATATATATATATATATATATATATATATATATATATATATATATATATATATATATATATATATATATATATATATATATATATATATATATATATATATATATATATATATATATATATATATATATATATATATATATATATATATATATATATATATATATATATATATATATATATATATATATATATATATATATATATATATATATATATATATATATATATATATATATATATATATATATATATATATATATATATATATATATATATATATATATATATATATATATATATATATATATATATATATATATATATATATATATATATATATATATATATATATATATATATATATATATATATATATATATATATATATATATATATAGGCAAAGGGGATAAGAGTGAGTGCTCAAATTACAGAGGTATAAGTTTGTTGAGTATTCCTGGTAAATTATATGGGAGGATATTGATTGAGAGGGTGAAGGCATGTACAGAGCATCAGATTGGGGAAGAGCAGTGTGGTTTCAGAAGTGGTAGAGGATGTGTGGAGCAGGTGTTTGCTTTGAAGAATGTATGTGAGAAATACTTAGAAAAGCAAATGGATTTGTATGTAGCATTTATGGATCTGGAGAAGGCATATGATAGAGTTGATAGAGATGCTCTGTGGAAGGTATTAAGAATATATGGTGTGGGAGGCAAGTTGTTAGAAGCAGTGAAAAGTTTTTATCGAGGATGTAAGGCATGTGTACGTGTAGGAAGAGAGGAAAGTGATTGGTTCTCAGTGAATGTAGGTTTGCGGCAGGGGTGTGTGATGTCTCCATGGTTGTTTAATTTGTTTATGGATGGGGTTGTTAGGGAGGTGAATGCAAGAGTTTTGGAAAGAGGGGCAAGTATGAAGTCTGTTGGGGATGAGAGAGCTTGGGAAATGAGTCAGTTTTTGTTCGCTGATGATACAGCGCTGGTGGCTGATTCGTGTGAGAAACTGCAGAAGCTGGTGACTGAGTTTGGTAAAGTGTGTGAAAGAAGAAAGTTAAGAGTAAATGTGAATAAGAGCAAGGTTATTAGGTACAGTAGGGTTGAGGGTCAAGTCAATTGGGAGGTGAGTTTGAATGGAGAAAAACTGGAGGAAGTAAAGTGTTTTAGATATCTGGGAGTGGATCTGGCAGCGGATGGAACCATGGAAGCGGAAGTGGGTCATAGGGTGGGGGAGGGGGCGAGAATTCTGGGAGCCTAGAAGAATGTGTGGAAGTCGAGAACATTATCTCGGAAAGCAAAAATGGGTATGTTTGAAGGAATAGTGGTTCCAACAATGTTGTATGGTTGCGAGGCGTGGGCTATGGATAGAGTTGTGCGCAGGAGGATGGATGTGCTGGAAATGAGATGTTTGAGGACAATATGTTGTGTGAGGTGGTTTGATTGAGTAAGTAACGTAAGGGTAAGAGAGATGTGTGGAAAAAAAAAGAGCGTGGTTGAGAGAGCAGAAGAGGGTGTTTTGAAATGGTTAGGCACATGGAGAGAATGAGTGAGGAAAGATTGACCAAGAGAATATATGTGTCGGAGGAGGAGGGAACGAGGAGAAGAGGGAGACCAAATTGGAGGTGGAAAGATGGAGTGAAAAAGATTTTGTGTGATCGGGGCCTGAACATGCAGGAGGGTGAAAGGAGGGCAAGGAATAGAGTGATTTGGAGCGATGTGGTATACCGGGGTTGACTTGCTGGCAGTGGATTGAATCAAGGCATGTGAAGCGTCTGGGGTAAACCATGGAAAGCTGTGTAGGTATGTATATTTGCGTGTGTGGACGTATGTATATACATGTGTATGGGGGTGGGTTGGGCCATTTCTTTCGTCTGTTTCCTTGCGCTACCTCGCAAACGCGGGAGACAGCGACAAAGCAAAAAAAAGAAAAAAAAAAAAATATATATATATATATATATATATATATGTATATATATATATATATATATATATATATATATATATATATATATATATATATATATATATATATATATATATATATATATATATTTTTGCTTTGTTGCTGTCTCCCGCGTTTGCGAGGTAGCGCAAAGAAACAGACGAAAGAAATGGCCCAACCCACCCCCATACACATGTATATACATATGTCCACACACGCAAATACACATACCTACACAGCTTTCCATGGTTTACCCCAGACGCTTCACATGCCCTGATTCAATCCACTGACAGCACGTCAACCCCGGTATACCACATCGATCGAATTCACTCTATTCCTTGCCCGTCTTTCACCCTCCTGCATGTTCAGGCCCCGATCACACAAAATCTTTTTCACTCCATCTTTCCACCTCCAATTTGGTCTCCCTCTTCTCCTCGTTCCCTCCACCTCCGACACATATATCCTCTTGGTCAATCTTTTCTCACTCATTCTCTCCATGTGCCCAAACCATTTAAAAACACCCTCTTCTGCTCTCTCAACCACGCTCTTTTTATTTCCACACATCTCTCTTACCCTTACGTTACTTACTCGATCAAACCACCTCACACCATATATTGTCCTCAAACATCTCATTCCAGCACATCCATCCTCCTGCGCACAACTCTATCCATAGCCCACGCCTCGCAACCATACAACATTGTTGGAACCACTATTCCTTCAAACATACCCATTTTTGATTTCCGAGATAATGTTCTCGACTTCCACACATTCTTCAAGGCTCCCAGAATTCTCGCCCCCTCCTCCACCCTATGATCCACTTCCGCTTCCATGGTTCCATCCGCTGCCAGATCCACTCCCAGATATCTAAAACACTTCACTTCCTCCAGTTTTTCTCCATTCAAACTCACCTCCCAATTGACTTGACCCTCAACCCTACTGTACCTAATAACCTTGCTCTTATTCACATTTACTCTTAACTTTCTTCTTTCACACACTTTACCGAACTCAGTCACCAGCTTCTGCAGTTTCTCACATGAATCAGCCACCAGCGCTGTATCATCAGCGAACAACAACTGACTCACTTCCCAAGCTCTCTCATCCCCAACAGACTTCATACTTGCCCCTCTTTCCAAAACTCTTGCATTCACCTCCCTAACAACCACATCCATAAACAAATTAAAACAACCATGGAGACATCACACACCCCTGCCGCAAACCTATATTCACTGAGAACCATTCACTTTCCTCTCTTCCTACACGTACACATGCCTTACATCCTCGATAAAAAAGATAAAAACTTTTCACTGCTTCTAACAACTTTCCTCCCACACCATATATTCTTAATACCTTCCACAGAGCATCTCTATCAACTCTATCATATGCCTTCTCCAGATCCATGAATGCTACATACTAATCCATTTGCTTTTCTAAGTATTTCTCACATACATTCTTCAAAGCAAACACCTGATCCACACATCCTCTACCACTTCTGAAACCACACTGCTCTTCCCCAATCTGATGCTCTGTACATGCCTTCACCCTCTCAATCAATACCCTCCCATATAATTTACCAGGAGTACTCAACAAACTTATACCTCTGTAATTTGAGCACTCACTCTTATCCCCTTTGCCTTTGTACAATGGCACTATACACGCATTCCGCCAATCCTCAGGCACCTCACCGTGAGTAATACATACATTAAATAACCTTACCAACCAGTCAACAATACAGTCACCCCCTTTTTTAATAAATTCCACTGCAATACCATCCAAACCTGCTGCCTTGCCGGCTTTCATCTTCCGCAAAGCTTTTACTACCTTTTCTCTGTTTACCAAATCATTTTCCCTAACCCTCTCACTTTGCACACCATATATATATATATACATATATATATATATATATATATATATATATATATATATATATATATATATATATATATATATATATATATATATATATATATATATATATATATATATAGGGGAGAAAGAATACTTCCCACGTAATCCCTGCGTGTCGTAGAAGGCGACTAAAAGGGGAGGGAGCGGGGGGCTGGATATCCTCCCCTCTCTTTTTTTTTCTAGTTTTCCAAAAGAAGGAACAGAAAAGGGGGCCAGGTGAGGATATTCCTTCAGAGGCCCAGTCCTCTGTTCTTAACGCTACCTTGCTAACGCGGGAAATGGCGAATAGTTTGAAAGAAATATATATATATATATATATATATATATATATATATATATATATATATATATATATATATATATATATATATATATATATATATATATATTTATATATCTATATATATATATATATATATATATATATATATATATATATATATATATATATATATATATATATATGTATATATATATATATATATATATATATATATTATTATTATTTCTATTTTGCTGTGTCGCTGTCTCCCGCGTTAGCGAGGTAGCGCAAGGAAACAGACGAAAGAATGGCCCAACCCGCCCACATACACATCTATATACATATACGTCCACACACGCAAATATACATACCTATACATCTCAATGTTCACATATATATACACACACAGACATATACATACATACACATGTACATAATTCATACTGTCTGCCTTTATTTGTTCCCATCGCCACCCCGCCACACATGGAATAACAACGCCCTCCCCCTCATGTGTGCGAGGTAGCACTAGGATAAGGCACCATAGGCCCCATTCGTTCACACTCAGTCTCTAGCTGTCATGTAATAATGCACCGAAACCACAGCTCCCTTTCCACATCCAGGCCCCACACAACTTTCCATGGTTTACCCCAGACGCTTCACATGCCCTGGTTCGATCCATTGACAGCACGTCGACCCCGGTATACCACATCGTTCCAGTTCACTCTATTCCTTGCACGCCTTTCACCCTCCTGCATGTTCAGGCCCCGATCTCTCAAAATCTTTTTCACTCCATCTTTCCACCTCCAATTTGGTCTCCCACTTCTCCTCGTTCCCTCCACCTCTGACACATATATCCTCTTTGTTAATCTTTCCTCATTCATTCTCTCCATGTGACCAAACCATTTCAAAATACCCTCTTCTGCTCTCTCAACCACACTCTTTTTATTTCCACACATCTCTCTTACCCTTACATTACTTACTCGATCAAACCACCTCACACCACATATTGTCCTCAAACATCTCATTTCCAGCACATCCACCCTCCTGCGCACAACTCTATCCATAGCCCACGCCTCGCAACCATACAACATTGTTGGAACCACTATTCCTTCAAACATACCCATTTTTGCTTTCCGTGATAATGTTCTCGACTTCCAAACATTCTTCAATGCTCCCAGAATTTTCGCCCCCTCCCCCACCCTATGATTCACTTCCGCTTCCATGGTTCCATCCGCTGCCAGATCCACTCCCAGATATCTAAAACATTTCGCTTCCTCCAGTTTTTCTCCATTCAGACTTACCTCCCAATTGACTTGAGCCTCAACCCTACTGTACCTAATAACCTTGCTCTTATTCACATTTAGTCTTAACTTTCTTCTATCACACACTTTACCAAACTCAGTCACCAGCTTCTGCAGTTTCTTACATGAATCATCCACCAGCGCTGTATCATCAGCGAACAAAAACTGACTCACTTTCCAAGCTCTCTCATCCACAACAGACTTCTTACTTGCCCCTCTTTCCAAAACTCTTGCATTCACCTCCCTAACAACCCCATCCATAAACAAATTAAACGACCATGGAGACATCACACACCCCTGCCGCAAACCTACATTCACTGAGAACCAATCACTTTCCTCTCTTCCTACATGTACACACACACACACACACACACACACATATACATATATATATATATATACATATATATATATATATATATATATATATATATATATATATATATATATATATATATATATATATATATATATATATATATATATATATATATATATTCCTATGAGTCCACGGGGAAATGAATCACTTTTAAGTTCCCAAGTGCACTTTCGTGTAATAATCACATCATCAGGGGAGACACAAGAGGGAAATATAAGTCAAATGCCTTGTTTAATCACGCCAAAAGCTATGATCATTGTTTTTGGCGTGATTAAACAAGGCATTTGACATATTTCTCTCTTGTGTCTCCCCTGATGATGTGATTATTACACGAAAGTGCACTTTTGAATTTATCGTGTTTCAATTTTCCCCGTGGACTCAAAGGAAAATCTTGATCACGCGCAAAATTGTTATTCTTTCCAATATATATATATATATATATATATATATATATATATATATATATATATATATATATATATATATATATATATGTATATATATATATATATATATATATATATATATATATATATATATATATATATATATATATATATATATATATATATATATATATATATATATATATATATATATATATATATATATATATATATATATATATATATATATATATCCACTCCAAGATATCTAAAACACTTCACTTCCTCCAATTTTTCTCCATTCAGAGTTACATTCTAATCAACTTGTCCTTCTAACCCTACTGAATCTAATAACCTTTCTCTTATTCACATTTACTCCCAACTTTCTCCTTTACGCACTTTCCCAAACTCAGTCACCAGACTGCAGTTTCTCACCCGAATTAGCCACTAGAGCTGTATCATCAGCGAACAACAACTGACTCACTTCCCAAGCCACTCTCATCCAAAACAGACTGCATACCAGCCTCTCTCTCCAAAACTTTTGCATTTATATCCCTAACAATCCCATCCGTAAATAGATTAAACAACCATGGGGACATCACACACCCCTGCCGCAAACCAACATTCACTGGGAACGAATGGCTCTCCTCTCATCCTAGTCGTCCACATGCTTTACAACTTTGGTAAAACGTTTCACTGCTTCTAACAACTTACCTCCCACACAATATACACTTAATACCTTCCACAAAGCATCTCTGTCAACCTTGTTATATGCTCCATAAATGCTACATACAAATCCATTTATTTCTTCTAAGTATTTCTTACATACATTCTTCAAGGCAAACACCTGATCCACACATCCGATACCACTTCTGAAACCCGACTGTAAGACTTTCTCATCGTTAAGCAAAGATGAAAATGATAGCCACACACACACAGACACACACACACAGACACACACACACACACTCACATACAACGCACACACACACGCAAGAGATGGGACCACATGAGTGCATAATTCCCTCCCAGAACACGACAAATAGGTAGTTACAAACACCAGGAAGGAAAGAGAGAGAAAAAACAAGTAAACGAGTCCCAAGTGGGCGAGGGATTAGGCCGATATCAGCCGTGAGAGAGACACAGGAGATAAAACCTCCGCTACGATAAGTTATAAGAGCCGCCTCAACCAAGATCCCTCACCTGCCTCTGAAAACTATCGTAAGTTTTCGTTAGGAACGTGATGATTCCAGCTTGGCCAGGATCTTGTGGCTCACCCAAGCTTACTGCTGGAAATGTGCAACGAATTGGTGGAAAATCTCTCTCTCTCTCTCTCTCTCTCTCTCTCTCTCTCTCTCTCTCTCTCTCTCTCTCTCTCTCTCTCTCTCTCTCTCTCTCTCTCTCTCTCTCTCTCTCTCTCTCTCTCTCTCTCTCTCTCTCTCTCTCTCTCTCTCTCTCTCTCATCGTTTACTAAGCGTCAGAGCATACAGACCAGTGCAATAAAACGTCATTTTTGGCAGTGGATTGCTCAGTAACTTTGGACTTGAAAGCCAATATGAGGCATAATTTGGCAATATGAGGAATAATTTGGTCTGCATCACCACAGAAATCAACCATTACCTCATCCACAAAAATCAATAACACTACATCCAGGTGACGTGCCCTGGATGACACCCACATCAGTAAGACTACACCCACCTGACGTGCCCTGGATGACACCCACATCAGTAAGACTACACGCACTTGACGTACCCTGGATGACACCCACATCAATAAGACTACACCCACCTGACGTGCCCTGGATGACACCCACATCACTAAGACTACACCCACCTGACCTGCCCTGGATGACGCCCACATCAGTAAGACTACACCCACCTGACCTGCCCTGGATGACACCCATCATTAAGAGACAAAAGTAGCAGTGAAACTTGGCCTTCTATCATGTTACTATCCTTCACATGGCCGTCTCTCACAGGAACATCAAGCCTTGCTGAAACTGTCTCCTAATGTTGAATGACATGTTTACGATCCATGTAGGGAGAGGGACACATGTGATATTAGCAATACTTGCTGGATTCTGCGCCATCTGTAACATATGTAATATGAACACTAGCGTGTCACGAGACAACAAAGTAAAGTGCATTCTCTTCTGTTGATATGCCATGTTTGCTCAGAGGAGCGGGTTGAAGTGCAGCAACCGCGATCCGGTGGTTGGATTTGAGCTCTATATAAGGACAATTTAGCAGGTCACTTTCTGTTTTAGTCTCACTGACTCCCACCGTGGACGAGATACTCTGTGGAGACCACTCTGTAAAGGTTAGGTTTAGGGAGGTCGGATGCCTAGGGAGTTGCTTCACGGGGATGACCTGATTACAATATGTATCAACGTGAAGAATAAGGTCTATTGATATGTGTCAGTGTCTCCCGTGACTGCAGGGAATGTCTCGCTATGTATCAGGAATGTCTCGCTATGTATCAATAACATATACGCTGCTAGAGTGTAATTTGTAAGTGTGGTTCTTGATGGCATTGATCTGTGTTGATAGTTCACCATCCTAGTGTACGTTGTATTGTTAGATATTCAACTATTGTGTATTGTTCATTAATGCACGATCACTAAATGTGGTGATTAAAGACTCTTTCAGCCGAGTTCATTTTTTTATCTTATTTATTTATTTAGCTTTGTCGCTGTCTCCCGCGTTTGCGAGGTAGCGGACTTTCAGCTGAGTTTATTTTATGGTATTAGATTTTTGAAGGACTCAGAGAGGCAAGGTACAAGTATTGATGTTATATTTCACTCTAGCTACGTACTCGACTGGATTATTCGTTGGTTTATTATAGTTTCCGATACATCTTATGGAACTTGATCTATTGATGATTGTTGTGGTAAACGTCCAGGATGGTGTAGCGCGCCTGGTAGTAGCTGGTAAGATGTCAGTTACCCTATCTACTCCGTCCGTAACAAAGTGATTCGTGAAGTGCGCGTTGCCACAGTCATCATAACCCTGCCAATATGCAACACTTGAAACAATCCACCAACAACCAGTGACGTGGGAAACTATGACCCGAGCAGCTTAAACAACCATAGCTCTTTATTTATTTATATTAGTCACTTCTCTACCTATGATGCAGCTCAGCTTATGTCACCACTCTATGAACATACACGGTCACACTTGTACTTCCTCTCAACTTACTTTTAGTAAGACCTCCTCACCTCCAGACCCCAGTGCCGGGGTAGGAATTTGGAATCACCAGACAACTGCACAGCTTTAAGGTAAAGCTGTGCACCGCTACACCCACTGACCCAACCATGAAACTCTCCAAAGAGTTTCTAATTGATTATGGCACCTTGTCTGCTCCATCACCAGCGCGTCTCTACATCAATTTTAAATTCCACATTTTCTTTAAGACTTCAGATGTTTTCCTCAGTGCCGAAGACAACAACCCACAGGTTCCACGTGAGATGTGACCCATGGCCAGTGCCCAGATCTCCAGCTTACTATGTAAAAGCTTTGTGTTTAACAGAGTTTACACTGCAAGCTCAATACAAATTATAGTCTGATAATACTGTATGAACACTTGCTCTACAGCCTACCTTTCCGTCAATTTCCTTAACAGTTCTATTGTAACTCAGAGGAATGCATGCTTGCTCCCCTGTGGCTCTCATCTCGTTGATTTCACCAGAGCAATCAAGTTAGTCAACCACAACAAATCACCAACTCTTGGGTGGGCAGAAACCTCAGTACGTGGCTTACAGAGTTCATCCGTGAACATCGTCAGGGTAGACGCTTCTGACGGGCCATCTCCACCTTCCAGTCCTCACATCTGCCTCCCTTCCAACTCCTAGTTAACGTTGCCTTGATGGACGCACCGGGTTGATCAAAGTCCGTTGACGACTCTGCCGTTGATATCAACGTTGCCAGCAGCAGTTTGTACAATATTGCTGTCCTGAACGCCCTCACCTGACTTCAAAGTTGGACCATCGTCATCCAAGCCATCATGAACCAAACAAAGCCGTAATTTATTCCATCAATCTCTCTCCCAGTCATGCCCCAACACCCAGTGTCTCACCAGGTCTAAACCCCATCTAGGTAGTGGAGTCCACCACAGTTTTCAGTGTCAGTTTAGACCACAAACTAAGACGTCCGTATCATTACTAAATATTTCTGATATCATTACGTTCTTCGTCGTCTTACTACACTTGCGCTCACTGCAGCTGAGTTTAACGATATCCATATGATTTTCAGTCATCACCCCCACTCACCTACACCTCCCCTGCTCGTCCTCCTCCTTAACCACTACACAACTATCTGACAATTTTGCAGAAGAATGCATGCAAAACTGTCCTGGGTCACTCATGTCTCACTGCTCAAGAGGTACTCAACACACCGACCCTCCAGACTCCCTCCATTCATCACCTGGACTTCATCAGACACATGCACCACAGTCACAGCCAACCTTCAGACAGATCCAATAGCAGCTCCATCACAACTGTCGTAAATAACAACAATTACCTGTGTCGTGTGTTCTCACCTGGCTATATCCCTCCATTACTCGCATTATATGATACTATATTTTCCGGCTCTGGCTGCAGCTTATTCAATAATCTTTTAATGTCATAACACACACACACACACACACACACACACACACACACACACACACACACACACACACACACACACACACACACACACACACACAAACACCACACACCAACACAACACACACAACACGCACACACACACACACACACACACACACACACACCACCCACACACACACACACACACACACACACACACAACACCACACACACACACACACACACAGACACACACACACACACACACACACAACACACACACACACACACACACACATACACACACAACAGCACACACACACACACCACAACCACACACACACACACACACACACACACACACACACACACACACAACACACACACACACACACACACACACACACACACACACACTGGCCGTA
>NC_092292.1:3604647-3635462 GCF_036320965.1 Panulirus ornatus | reverse complement strand
TCCACTTTTTGTATTTAGCCCGTAAGATTTTTCTTGTGAAAGATTATGTAATGTATGTAATGAAACTTATGTAATAAACCAATTTTGTAACAACCTTCGTGACCGCTGTAATCCTTTTGCTCTACTGCTCACAGGGTGAGCGTGGGCTGTATAATACATTTGCCGGGGTATAAATGTAACCTCAGGTACAATAGATAACCTTCTGGTCTATATCTTCATGCTGTAGTGGACGGCTTTGAGGCAAGACGCCGGTAATCTTAAGTATATGAGTATTGGTTTAGGTTTATGATGTCTATTGTCTTAGTCTTGTTGTGAGTGTTGGATAATTCATGATAAAAGTCAAGGTTTGTAAGGCAGGATCTGTGCCTTCTAGCACCATGCTGTTAATCAGATTGTGCTGTTGATGATAAGGTGCGATTTGATCTCTAATAATCGACTTCAGAAGTTTACATACAATTGACGTGTGGTTAACAGAACGGTAAATGCTAGGCATTTCACGGCTTCCCTTTTTGAATACAGGAGTAACGTGTGCCAGCCTCAAGTCCTGCCGCACTGTTCCATGCTGGAGAGACTTATTGAAAGAGAGAGAAAAAGAGGGAAATGCTGCAGGTCCTCAGCACTGGTATAAAACTTCACGTAATGAACCGTGTCATCAATAAGTATAAACTTGGATCTATAATGACAGTATTGGAATGAGGAGTTTGTCCACCTGGGGATCATTCCTTACCTGAGCATCTTAATGTTAGTTCTCAGTACCCAATGTTGGAACCGTTTGGTTTATTATCTAATTCTTACACACAAGAACAATCTGTATATTTCCACTGACGTCCCGTAAATACCGTGGTCATCGGAAATGATAATCAGAGAAGATCCGGTTGAAACTGAATTGCATGAGAAGGACATGGTTTCAGCCCACATGACCCGTCTCAATGAACTCTCCTAATGCTGTTCCCAGATTCTTTGGATGATTTCTGTTATGCTATGCTTTGTAATGTTTATATTTAGTAAGAACATATTTTTGCGTGAATCAAGTTATGATTATCTTGAACATTGGTGACTAAGTTAATTCAAGATAAGATAGTCTTTTTTCATTCTTGCTTTTGATATACTTCATTAACTTCTATACCTTGGTATCATGTGGTTATTAGTGGACTGGTTTCCTGTTCTTTATCTCTGGTATTGCAGAGTGAACTCTGAAAAAGAAACTACCAACAAAAGTCTAACAGTTACCCATCAAGTAAGTCCCACCATATAAGACTCTCTCTCTCTCTCTCTTGAAGAGTTCCAGATGCCATGATGAAGATTTTTGGTCGGTTATATACACGATGAAATCAGTTCTGCTTGAAGTCCTGTCCTGAGCATAATGAATCTTAGTTGTCTGACTGGATGAAGACTTGTGACTAAATCTGATTTCCATTTTCATTGTTATTTGAAATATGTTTGTGAAACCAGTGATGACTTACAGTAAGACTCTTGACCTCTGGGTTAGTTATATGACGCCTTAAGGTGCCACCTGAAGTGCTCACCTGATACCGGTAATAACTGAGACGACTGCTGGTGTTCCCAGGTTAGATATGTATTGCATAAGGAACTACCTGAATACCAGTAATAACTTGGAACAAGACTCCTGGCGTTCGCGGGTTCAAAGTATAATGCCTTAAGGAACTACCTGAAGTAGCTACCTGATACCTTGATAACTGGAATATGGAACCTGGCTTCCCCGGGTTAAAGATAAAATGCCACAAGAAACCACCATAAACTTAGAATACGACTCCTAGTATTCCCAGGATAGATTTATAATGCCACAAGGACCCATCTGAGGTAATCATACGGTACCTAGTAATAACAGTATAAGACTCCTGGTGATCCCAGGTTATATACATAATGCCACAAGGGACCACGAGAGGTAATCACCCACTTCATGTAGGTGATGAGGGAGTTGCCGTGCACCCAGGTAATACCACCGTCGTACTCCAGGGGAGTCACGTCGATGAATGGTGACGTCTGTGGGTCAGGTGACCACAGAGTAGCTGACTGAGGCCCTGGCCAGGGTGCAGGTTGGCCAGGAATAACTAACTATACAAGTCTGGTACGTGATTGATTTACTGAGGTGACCCGGGGTTATTACATTCAGGGGTCGCACTGCTCATTACTGGTATGAGCTCCAGGATTATTTTTCATGCGTCCGGGACTGTGATCATCATGATAAGTTTACGCAAAATGATGGCAACAAATGTGTGTGCTCGTAGGTATCAGACACGTTTGCTCTGGGATCAAGAAGACTTTCCGAAATGTATCTTTGAGGACTGGTCCAACATGGCTGTCAAAGCCTGGCTCACTCTGATCACAATGTGTGTGAGACGAATTATTGTAACTGTCTTTGAGGAATTATAACACCGATCTGGCGAGGGAATCTATACAAGCTTTGTTATGGATTATTGTAAAACGTTGGTACAAGAATTTCATATATATTCAGCATAAGATTATTATGAAGTTTGGCCTAAAATTTGAATGTACATTTGTTTCTGGTAATCACGTGCTTGGCTGACCTATTTTTCTGCAAGTTTGATAATACCATTACGTAAAAGTTCCGTGTATTACCATGAAAATTAAATGTATCCATACCAAAAAATGGATTGCTATATAACGTTACTTTTTATTAAGAGTTTTACATATTATTGTGAATATTGTTATGCAGACTTGCAGGTGTAGTAGTTAGGGAATGTTTGGGTATATAATCAAACCTACACACCTGATCTACTCATACACATGTGACCCCTCTCCTCTCCAGTCATATGCTCCGTGCATGCCACCAGTCTCCCGTAAATCTTACCAAGTATACTCATCAGACCTACATCCATGTAGTTCAAACATTCACTCTTGTCCCCCATGCCCTATACAAGGCCACTATACATGTATTCTGCCAGGTGACAGAGAGACATTGTGGAAGATGATAAGAATATATGGGCTATATGGAAAGTTGTTGAGTGTAGGCAGCGTGGACAATTTACCAGAAGAGTATGTCATGTGTACAAGTTGCAAGGGAGGAGGTTGAGAGGTTCCTCAGTGAAGATGGGTCTGTGTCAAAGATATGTGTTGTTACTTAGGAAGTTGTTGATGGACTTCATGAACTTGGAAGACTTGTTAATGAGGAAGGTAAATGTAAGGTTCTTGGAGCAATGTGAAGTTCTACCTTATACTGGAGTTTAGCGGAGACAGAGGACGTGAAGCAATGGTCATCTGAATATGACACAGCTCTGGCTGCAGACTTCGAGGAGAAACTCCAGAAGCTGGCGAGAGAATTTGGGAGGGTGTAGTAGTCCCGGTGGTGTTGTGTGGATGCGAGTGTTTGATCCTGAATGCAAAAGAACAGACGAAGGTGGACCTGTTGGATGTGTAATGTGAGGCGGATTGACTGTGCAAGACATGACAGTGTAAGAGAGGGGTGGAACCCTTTCTAGAAGTTTGGGAGAGCTGACCAGGGTGTGCAGAAATGGTTCTGAAATATGAGGATGTGGAAAGAGAGACTGACCAAGAAAATATATGCGGCAGAAGGACACTAAGAATCAGGTGAGGGGTGCAGTGGCAGAAAAATGAGGGATTTTGGCCTTAATATTCAGGGGGGTGAGGTGCTTGCACAGGATAGACTTCATAGGAATGATGTTCTATTCAAAGGACGACTTGCTGTCAGCGGGCTAAACCAGTGCATATACAGCGGTCAGGAAAGATAAAAAAATAGTCTATATGGCTATGAAGCTTGACTTTGGATGGTAGGCTACAGTGTGGGTGCATTATATATGACAGCTAGAGAACGGACGCGTGCAAATGAAGCTATACCTTGTGCATTTCTAACTGTAACTATCCAAGGCAAGAAAAAGTGAGCAAATGTGAATGAACAGATAAGTAAATATATAAATAAGTCAACAAGTATCTAGATGTCTCCTGCCTGTTGGACAGACGAACGTTTTCTTAAGAAGACAATAGATAGGAAAATTACTTCACCATCCCTGAAGATCTCTTAGCATCATCAGTTGCTACAAGAACAAGGGAACTAGTGATTACATAATGAGAAACAGCCTAACACTGAACAACAGCTCACTACGGTCTACCAATATAGTCTGCAAGTACTCCTACCCAGGTAAAGGCTGTGAACTTCAAAACAACGTGAACTACATATATATGGTCACTACATCACTCAGTTTACGTTTAACGTTAGACAACATAAGAAAAAGAGATAAATCAGTGTATGTTGTCGTGTTCAATACCATGAGCATAATGATAACAATGATATATATATATATATATATATATATATATATATATATATATATATATATATATATATTTTTTTTTTTATACTCTGTCGCTGTCTCCCGCGTCTGCGAGGTAGCGCAAGGAAACAGACGAAAGAAATGGCCAAACCCCCCCCATACACATGTATATACATACGTCCACACACGCAAATATACATACCTACACAGCTTTCCATGGTTTACCCCAGACGCTTCACATGCCTTGATTCAATCCACTGACAGCACGTCAACCCCGGTATACCACATCGCTCCAATTCACTCTATTCCTTGCCCTCCTTTCACCCTCCTGCATGTTCAGGCCCCGATCACACAAAATCTTTTTCACTCCATCTTTCCACCTCCAATTTGGTCTCCCTCTTCTCCTCGTTCCCTCCACCTCCGACACATATATCCTCTTGGTCAATCTTTCCTCACTCATTCTCTCCATGTGCCCAAACCACTTCAAAACACCCTCTTCTGCTCTCTCAACCACGCTCTTTTTATTTCCACACATCTCTCTTACCCTTACGTTACTCACTCGATCAAACCACCTCATACCACACATTGTCCTCAAACATCTCATTTCCAGCACATCCATCCTCCTGCGCACAACTCTATCCATAGCCCACGCCTCGCAACCATACAACATTGTTGAAACCACTATTCCTTCAAACATACCCATTTTTGCTTTCCGAGATAATGTTCTCGACTTCCACACATTCTTCAAGGCCCCCAGAATTTTCGCCCTCTCCACCACCCTATGATCCACTTCCGCTTCCATGGTTCCATCCGCTGCCAGATCCACTCCCAGATATCTAAAACACTTCACTTCCTCCACTTTTTCTCCATTCAAACTCACCTCCCAATTGACTTGACCCTCAACCCTACTGTACCTAATAACCTTGCTCTTATTCACATTTACTCTTAACTTTCTTCTTCCACACACTTTACCAAACTCAGTCACCAGCTTCTGCAGTTTCTCACATGAATCAGCCACCAGCGCTGTATCATCAGCGAACAACAACTGACTCACTTCCCAAGCTCTCTCATCCCCAACAGACTTCATACTTGCCCCTCTTTCCAAAACTATTGCATTTACCTCCCTAACAACCCCATCCATAAACAAATTAAACAACCATGGAGACATCACACACCCCTGCCGCAAACCTACATTCACTGAGAACCAATCACTTTCCTCTCTTCCTACACGTACACATGCCTTACATCCTCGATAAAAACTTTTCACTGCTTCTAACAACTTGCCTCCCACACCATATATTCTTAATACCTTCCACAGAGCATCTCTATCAACTCTATCATATGCCTTCTCCAGATCCATAAATGCTACATACAAATCCATTTGTTTTTCTAAGTATTTCTCACATACATTCTTCAAAGCAAACACCTGATCCACACATCCTCTACCACTTCTGAAACCACACTGCTCTTCCCCAATCTGATGCTCTGTACATGCCTTCACCCTCTCAATCAATACCCTCCCATATAATTTACCAGGAATACTCAACAAACTTATACCTCTGTAATTTGAGCACTCACTCTTATCCCCTTTGCCTTTGTACAATGACACTATGCACGCATTCCGCCAATCCTCAGGCACCTCACCATGAGTCATTTTTTTTTTTTTTTTTTTTTTTTTTGTCGCTGTCTCCCGCGTTTGCGAGGTAGCGCAAGGAAACAGACGAAAGAAATGGCCCAACCCCCCCCCCCCATACACATGTACATACACACGTCCACACACGCAAATATACATACCTACACAGCTTTCCATGGTTTACCCCAGACGCTTCACATGCCTTGATTCAATCCACTGACAGCACGTCAAACCCTGTATACCACATCGCTCCAATTCACTCTATTCCTTGCCCTCCTTTCACCCTCCTGCATGTTCAGGCCCCGATCACACAAAATCTTTTTCACTCCATCTTTCCACCTCCAATTTGGTCTCCCTCTTCTCCTCGTTCCCTCCACCTCCGACACATATATCCTCTTGGTCAATCTTTCCTCACTCATTCTCTCCATGTGCCCAAACCATTTCAAAACACCCTCTTCTGCTCTCTCAACCACGCTCTTTTTATTTCCACACATCTCTCTTACCCTTACGTTACTTACTCGATCAAACCACCTCACACCACACATTGTCCTCAAACATCTCATTTCCAGCACATCCATCCTCCTGCGCACAACTCTATCCATAGCCCACGCCTCGCAACCATACAACATTGTTGGAACCACTATTCCTTCAAACATACCCATTTTTGCTTTCCGAGATAATGTTCTCGACTTCCACACATTTTTCAAGGCTCCCAAAAATTTCGCCCCCTCCCCCACCCTATGATCCACTTCCGCTTCCATGGTTCCATCCGCTGACAGATCCACTCCCAGATATCTAAAACACTTCACTTCCTCCAGTTTTTCTCCATTCAAACTCACCTCCCAATTGACTTGACCCTCAACCCTACTGTACCTAATAACCTTGCTCTTATTCACATTTACTCTTAACTTTCTTCTTCCACACACTTTACCAAACTCAGTCACCAGCTTCTGCAGTTTCTCACATCCACCATGAGTCATACATACATTAAATAACCTTACCAACCAGTCAACAATACAGTCACCCCCTTTTTTAATAAATTCCACTGCAATACCATCCAAACCTGCTGCCTTGCCGGCTTTCATCTTCCGCAAAGCTTTCACTACCTCTTCTCTGTTTACTAAATCATTTTCCCTAACCCTCTCACTTTGCATACCACCTCGACCAAAACACCCTATATCTGCCACTCTATCATCAAACACATTCAACAAACCTTCAAAATACTCACTCCATCTCCTTCTCACATCACCACTACTTGTTATCACCTCCCCATTTGCGCCCTTCACTGAAGTTCCCATTTGCTCCCCTGTCTTACGCACTTTATTTACCTCCTTCCAGAACATCTTTTTATTCTCCCTAAAATTTAATGATACTCTCTCACCCCAACTCTCATTTGCCCTTTTTTCACCTCTTGCACCTTTCTCTTGACCTCCTGTCTCTTTCTTTTATACATCTCCCACTCAATTGCATTTTTTCCCTGCAAAAATCGTCCAAATGCCTCTCTCTTCTCTTTCACTAATACTCTTACTTCTTCATCCCCCCACTCACTACCCTTTCTAATCAACCCACCTCCCACTCTTCTCATGCCACAAGCATCTTTTGCGCAATCCATCACTGATTCCCTAAATACATCCCATTCCTCCCCCACTCCCCTTGCTTCCATTGTTCTCACCTTTTTCCATTCTATACTCAGTCTCTCCTGGTACTTCCTCACACAGGTCTCCTTCTCAAGCTCACTTACTCTCACCACCCTCTTCACCCCAACATTCACTCTTCTTTTCTGAAAACCCATACAAATCTTCACCTTAGCCTCCACAAGATAATGATCAGACATCCCTCCAGTTGCACCTCTCAGCACATTAACATCCAAAAGTCTCTCTTTCGCACGCCTGTCAATTAACACGTAATCCAATAACGCTCTCTGTCCATCTCTCCTACTTACATAAGTATACTTATGTATATCTCGCTTTTTAAACCAGGTATTCCCAATCATCAGTCCTTTTTCAGCACATAAATCTACAAGCTCTTCACCATTTCCATTTACAACACTGAACACCCCATGTATACCAATTATTCCCTAAACTGTCACATTACTCACCTTTGCATTCAAATCACCCATCACTATAACCCGGTCTCGTGCATCAAAACCACTAACACACTCATTCAGCTGCTCCCAAAACACTTGCCTCTCTTGATCTTTCTTCTCATGCCCAGGTGCATATGCACCAATAATCACCCACCTCTCTCCATCAACTTTCAGTTTTACCCATATTAATCGAGAATTTACTTTCTTACACTCTATCACATACTCCCACAACTCCTGTTTCAGGAGTATTGCTACTCCTTCCCTTGCTCTTGTCCTCTCACTAACCCCTGACTTTACTCCCCAGACATTCCCAAACCACTCTTCCCCTTTACCCTTGAGCTTCGTTTCACTCAGAGCCAAAACATCCAGGTTCCTTTCCTCAAACATACTACCTATCTCTCCTTTTTTCACATCTTGGTTACATCCACACACATTTAGGCACCCTACTCTGAGCCTTCGAGGAGGATGAGCCCTCCCCGCGTGACTCCTTCTTCTGTTTCCCATTTTAGAAAGTTAATACAAGGAGGGGAGGATTTCTGGCCCCCCGCTCCCGTCCCCTCTAGTCGCTTTCTACGACACGCGAGGAATACGTGGGAAGTATTCTTTCACCCCTATCCCCAGGGATAATATACATATATATATACATTTACACATACACACACATACACATACATACGCACATATACACACACACGCACATATATATACATATGAAAAATGTAAGAAACAATTTAGAAAACTGAAACTTCTAGCTTGAAATGAATGAAAAAAAAGAATGTCACATAATGGTTCAACCTCTGGCTATGGAAAAAAGGAAATGTATAATTTATTTACACAAACGTCAATAGCAGTTCTCATCAATTTAACCACTGTATCAATAAGCTTCAATGTCTAAGTTACATTTTTTCTCCAATTTCACTATTTTCCTTCACATTTTCAATTGTGTCTGAAGGTTCTACTTCAAGAGTGATTGTTTTTCCAGTAAGGGTCTTCACATCTTGGTTACATCCACACACATTTAGGCACCCCACTCTGAGCCTTCGAGGAGGATGCTTTACTTGTGGTGAACTCATGCTTACGTGCCGAGATGAAGAACGCGATACAGTCGACTGACACAGGTGCTGAAGAGCTGTTCAGAAGATCAGGGTTGTTGTCCTTGAGAACGATCTGCGTAACTGTAGAGTCCCTGAGGGCGTGGTTCCTGCGTTCCCTCCAGGGCAGTTGGGGGTCGTTGCGGACGAGCCGAGGGAATTGTCGTTCTAGTGGGGAAGACGTGAGGGTCGTGAGAAGGCCTGGGGGGAATACCCCAGTGTAAGACCCGCCCACTGACGAGGCCACGCCCAGGTCCACGCCTCCTCCGTCGTCAGTCACGTAGTGGGCGTGGGAGCCGAACTTAGAAGTCGTCCAGGCATCAGGCCTCCTGGAGTGACATCACTAAGCTGCACATCATCAAGTGACCATTTGCCAAAGAGCTTAATTTCTGGCAGCTCAGGGGCCTCAACCACTGGCGCTCGAACAGTTGCCACCTCCTCGGGTCCATCATCAAAATCCGCCATCTTTACTGTGAGCCTCACAATATGCAACTTAATACATGTATACAGTAATAAAACTCTTCATACTGGCCGGCATTCACAATATTTTGTGAGTAAAATTGATCCTTTACAGACATGGTCCTCACCATATACATATATATATACATATATATATGTATATATATATATATATATATATATATATATATATATATATATATATATATATATATATATATATATATATATATATATATATATATATATATATATATATGTATATATATATATATATATATATATATATATATATATAATTTTTTTTTTTTTTTTTTTTTGCTTTGTCGCTGTCTCCCGCGTTTGCGAGGGAGCGCAAGGAAACAGACGAAAGAAATGGCCCAACCCACCCCCATACACGCAAATATACATACCTACACAGCTTTCCATGGTTTACCCCAGACGCTTCACATGCCTTGATTCAATCCACTGACAGCACGTCAACCCCGGTATACCACATCGCTCCAATTCACTCTATTCCTTGCCCTCCTTTCACCCTCCTGCATGCTCAGGCCCCGATCACACAAAATCTTTTTCACTCCATCTTTCCACCTCCAATTTGGTCTCCCTCTTCTCCTCGTTCCCTCCACCTCCGACACATATATTCTCTTGGTCAATCTTTCCTCACTCATTCTCTCCATGTGCCCGAACCATTTCAAAACACCCTCTTCTGCTCTCTCAACCAAGCTCTTTTTATTTCCACACATCTCTCTTACCCTTACGTTACTTACTCGATCAAACCACCTCACACCACACATTGTCCTCAAACATCTCATTTCCAGCACCTCCATCCTCCTGCGCACAACTCTATCCATAGCCCACGCCTCGCAACCATACAACATTGTTGGCACCACTATTCCTTCAAACATACCCATTTTTGCTTTCCGAGATAATGTTCTCGACTTCCACACATTCTTCAAGGCTCCCAGAATTTTCACCCCCTCCCCCACCCTATGATCCACTTCCGCTTCCATGGTTCCATCCGCTGCCAGATCCACTCCCAGATATCTAAAACACTTCACTTCCTCCAGTTTTTCTCCATTCAAACTCACCTCCGAATTGACTTGACTCTCAACCCTACTGTACCTAATAACCTTGCTCTTATTCACATTTACTCTTAACTTTCTTCTTTCACACACTTTACCAAACTCAGTCACCAGCTTCTGCAGTTTCTCACATGAATCAGCCACCAGCGCTGTATCATCAGCGAACAACAACTGACTCACTTCCCAAGCTCTCTCATCCCCAACAGACTTCATACTTGCCACTCTTTCCAAAACTCTTGCATTCACCTCCCTAACAACCCCATCCATAAACAAATTAAACAACCATGGAGACATCACACACCCCTGCCGCAAACCTACATTCACTGAGAACCAATCACTTTCCTCTCTTCCTACACGTACACATGCCTTACATCCTCGATAAAAACTTTTCACTGCTTCTAACAACTTGCCTCCCACACCATATATTCTTAATACCTTCCACAGAGCATCTCTATCAACTCTATCATATGCCTTCTCCAGATCCATAAATGCTACATACAAATCCATTTGCTTTTCTAAGTATTTCTCACATACATTCTTCAAAGCAAACACCTGATCCACACATCCTCTACCACTTCTGAAACCACACTGCTCTTCCCCAATCTGATGCTCTGTACATGCCTTCACCCTCTCAATCAACATCCTCCCATATAATTTACCAGGAATACTCAACAAACTTATACCTCTGTAATTTGAGCACTCACTCTTATCCCCTTTGCCTTTGTACAATGGCACTATGCACGCATTCCGCCAATCCTCAGGCACCTCACCATGAGTCATACATACAGTAAATAACCTTACCAACCAGTCAACAATACAGTCACCCCCTTTTTTAATAAATTCCACTGCAATACCATCCAAACCTGTTGCCTTGCCGGCTTTCATCTTCCACAAAGCTTTTACTACCTCTTCTCTGTTTACCAACTCATTTTCCCTAACCCTCTCACTTTGCACACCACCTCGACCAAAACACCCTATATCTGACACTCTATCATCAAACACATTCAACAAACCTTCAAAATACTCACTCCATCTCCTTCTCACATCACCACTACTTGTTATCACCTCCCCATTTGCGCCCTTCACTGAAGTTCCCATTTGCTCCCTTGTCTTACGCACTTTATTTACCTCCTTCCAGAACATCTTTTTATTCTCCCTAAAATTTAATGATACTCTCTCACCCCAACTCTCATTTGCCCTTTTTTTCACCTCATGCACCTTTCTCTTGACCTCCTGTCTCTTTCTTTTATACATCTCCCACTCAATTTCATTTTTTCCCTGCAAAAATCGTCCAAATGCCTCTCTCTTCTCTTTCACTAATACTCTTACTTCTTCATCCCACCACTCACTACCCTTTCTAATCAACCCACCTCCCACTCTTCTCATGTATATATATATATATATATATATATATATATATATATATATATATATATATATATATATATATATATATATATATATATATATATATATATATATATATATATATATATATATATATATATGTATATATATATGTATATGTATATATATATATATATATATTATCCCTGGGGATAGGGGAGAAAGACTACTTCCCACGTATTCCCTGCGTGTCGTAGAAGGCGACTGAAAGGGGAGGGAGCGGGGGGCTGGAAATCCTCCACTCTTGTTTTTTTTTTTAATTTTCCAAAAGAAGGAACAGAGAAGGGGGCCAGGTGAGGATATTCCCTTAGAGGCCCAGTCCTCTGTTCTTAACGCTGCCTTGCTAACGCGGGAAATGGCGAATAGTTTGAAAATAAAGAATATATATATATATATATATATATATATATATATATATATATATATATATATATATATATATATATATATATATATATATATATTTATATATATATATATATATATATATATATTTATATATATATATATATATATATATATATATATATATATATATATATATTTTTTTTTTTTTTTTTTTTTTCAAACTATTCGCCATTTCCCGCGTTAGCGAGGTAGCGTTAAGAACAGAGAACTGGGCCTTTGAGGGAATATCATCACCTGGCCCCCTTCTCTGTTCTCTCTTTTGGAAAATTAAAAAAAAAAAAAAAAAAATAATGAGAGGGGAGGATTTCCAGCCCCCCGCTCCCTCCCCTTTTAGTCGCCTTCTACGACACGCAGGGAATACGTGGGAAGTATTCTTTCTCCCCTATCCCCAGGGATATATATATATATATATATATATATATATGTAAGTATTAGAAAGGATCACAATTTTGCGCGTGATCAAGATATTCCAATGAGTCCAGAGGGAAAATGAAACACGGTAAGTTCCAAAGTGCGCTTTCGTGTAATAATCACATCATCAGGGGAGACACAAGACAGATATATAACAATCAGTTGATATACATCGAAGAGACGAAGCTAGGACGCCATTTGGTAAACATGCGATTGTCCACTACAGACAACGAGCGTTCATAATCTTATCATTTTACAAATTCCATCAAAAATAAAATTATCTAATATGTATAGACCATCACTAATATTAAGATTATAACTCTTTGTGTATTTGATAATAGAAGATTCAATGATATTTCTCGTGGTAACAGAGTTAATAACGAAGACGGCTTTACTCCAGTCAATACAACGTTAACGTTATTAAACAAGGCATTTGATTCTTGTCCCGTTCTTATACTATATTTACATAGTATATATCAACTGACTGTTATATTTCTCTCTTGTGTCTCCCCTGATGATGTGATTATTACACGAAAGTGCACTTGGGAACTTATCGTGTTTCATTTTCCCCGTGGACTCATAGGAATATATAAATATATATATATATATATATATATATATATATATATATATATATATATATATATATATATATATATATATCTTTTCTTTCTTTTAAACTATTCGCCATTTCCCGCGTTAGCGAGGTAGCATTAAGAACAGAGGACTGGGCCTTTGAGGGAATACCCTCACCTGGCCCAATTCTCTGTTCCTTCTTTTGGAAAATTAAAAAAAAAAAAAGAAAAAAAAAAACGAGAGGGGAGGATTTCCAGCCCCCCGCTCCCTCCCCTTTTAGTCGCCTTCTACGACACGCAGGGAATACGTGGGAAGTATTCTTAATCCCCTTTCCCCAGGGATAATATATATATATATATATATATATATATATATATATATATATATATATATATATATATATATATATATATATATATATATATATATATATTTATATATATATATATATATATATATATATATATATATATATATATATATATATATATATATATATATATATAAATATATATATATATATATATATATATATATATATATATATATATATATATATATATATATATATATATATATATATATATTCATTATTTACTTATTTATTATACCTTGTTGCTGCCTCCCACGTTAGCGAGGTAGCGTAAGGAAACAGACGAAAGAATGGCCCAACCCACCCACATACACGTGTATATACGTAGACGTCCACACACGCACATATACATACCTATACATATCATCGTATACATATATATATACATACACAGATACGTACATATATACATATGTACATAATTCATACTTGCTGCCTTTATTCATTCTCGTCGCCACCCCGCCACACATGAAATGACAACCCCCTCCCCCCTCATGCGCGAGAGGTAGCGCTAGGAAAAGACAACAAAGGCCACATTTGTTCACACTCAGTCTATAACTGTAATCTATTATGCACCGAAACCACAGCTCCCTTTCCGCATCCAGGCCCCACAAAACTTTCCATGGTTTACTCCAGACGCTTCACATGCCCTGGTTCAATCCATTAACAGCATGTCGACCACGGTATACCACATCGTTCCAATTCACTCTTTTCCTTGCACGCCTTTCACCCTCCTGCATGTTCAGGCAACGATCGCTCAAAATCTTTTTCACTCCATCCTTACACCTCCAATTTTGTCTCCCACTTCTCCTCGTTCCCTCCACCCCTGACACATATATCCTCTTTGCCAATCTTTCCTCACTCTTTCTCTCCATATGACCAAACCATTTCAAAACACCCTCTTCTGCTCTCTCAAACACCCTCTTTTTATTTCCACACATCTCTCTTACCCTTTCATTACTTACGCGATCAAACCACCTCACATCACATATTGTCCTCAAACATCTCATTTCCAACACATATAATATTGTTGGAAACACTATTTCTTCAAACATACCCATTTTTCCTTTCCGAGTAAATGTTCTCGCCTTCCACACATATTTCAACGCTCCCAGAACCTTCGCCCCCTCACTCCACCCTGTGACCCACTTCCACTTCCATGGTTCCATCCGTTGCCAAATCCACTCCCAGTCATCTAAAGCACTTCACTTCCTCCAGTTTTTCTCCAATCAAACTTACCTCCCATTAGACTTGTCCCTCAACCCTACTGTACCTAATAACCTTGCTCTTATTCACATTTACTTTCAGGTTTCTTCTTTCACACACTTTACTAAACTCTGTCATCAGCTTCTGCAGCAGTTTCTAACAAGAATCAACCACGAGCGCTGTATCATCAGCGAACAACAACTGACTCACTTCCCAAGCCCTCTCATCCACAACCGACTGCATACTTGCCTCTCTCCAAAACTTTTCTATATCCCTGGGGATAGGAGATAAAGAATACTTCCCACGCATTCCCCGCGTGTCATAGAAGGCGACTAAAGGGGACGGGAGTGGGGGGCAGGAAACCCTTCCGTCCTTGTATTTTAACTTTCTAAAAGGGGAAACAGAAGAGTTAGTCACGCGGGGAGTGCTCATACTCCTCGAAGGCTCAGATTGGGGTGTCTAAATGTGTGTGGATGTAACCAAGATGAGGAAGAAGGAGAGACAGGTAGAAAGAACCTGGATGTTTTGCTCTGAGTTGATTGAAGCTCACAGGTAAAGAGGGAGAGTGGTTTTGGGAGTATGTTTTGGGAGTAAAGTCAGGGGTTGATGAGAGGACAAGAGGAAAGTAAGAAGAAGCGCTACTCCTGAAACAGGAGTTGTAGGAGTATGTGACAGAGTGTGTGAAATTAGACTCTAGATTGATATGAGTAAAACTGAAAGTGGATGGAGAGAGATGAGTGATTATTGGTGCCTATGCACCTGGGCATGAGAGGGAAGATTATGAGAGGCAAGTGTTTTGGGAGCAGCTGAGTGGGTGTGTTAGCAGTTCTTAATGCACGAGACCGGCTTATAGTGATGGGTGATTTGAATGCAAAAGTGAGTAATGTGGCAGGTGAGGGAATAATTGGGGTACATGGGGCTTTCAGTGTTGTAAATGAAAATGGTTGAGAGCTCGTAGATTTGTGTGCTGAAAAAGGACTGGTGATTGGGAATACCTGGTTTATAAAGGGAGATATACATAAGTATACGTATGTAAGTAGGAGAGATGGCCAGAGAGCGTTATTGGATTACGTGTTAATTGATAGGAGCGCGAAAGAGAGACTTTTGGATGTTAATGTGCTGAGAGGTGCAACTAGAGGGATGTTTGATCATTATCTTGTGGAAGCGAAGGTGAAGATTTGTAGAGGTTTTCAGAAAAGAAGAGAAAATGTTGGGAAGAAGAGAGTAGTGAAAGTAAGTTACCTTGGGAAGGAGACTTGTGTGAGAAAGTACTAGGAGAGACTGAGTGCAGAATGGAAAAAGGTGAGAGCAAAGGACGTAAGGGGAGTGGGGTATGAATGGGATGTATTTAGAGAAGCAGTGATGGCTTGCGCAAAAGATGCTTGTGGCATGAGAAGAGTGGGAGGTGGACAGATTAGAAAGGGTAGTGAGTGGTGGGTTGACGAAGTAAGCTTATTCGTGAAAGAGAAGAGAGAGGTGTTTGGACGATTTTTGCAGAGAAATAATGCAAGTGAGTGGGAGATATATAAAAGAAAAATTTCCTGGCAGATCTTCATTGAAGCACTCCATTATATCCTTCCTTCAGTTTGATTGCACCGTTAAGGCTACGAGAGGCTCTTATAAGGGGTCCCGGGTCCCAGGCTATAGAATCAAAATAGGTAATGTAGCGAGGCTCTGAGGACTTATATCAGCGTTGCAAATGTGAGCGATGTAGCAAAGCTGTGAGGGTTCATTTAAGTGTTGCAAATGAGAGCGATAGGACGAGGCATTGGGGAGTTATTGTAGCTATACAGTGATGTATGACAAGAATATTTTGAGTCGTTAAGATGTCACAGTAGTGTGTGGAATGTCAGATGGTTCTGAGGAAGGGCTGTATAGTCACGGAGGCCGTTGATGTGGGAGGGATGTGACGAGGTTCTGTGTTACTACAGTGGTAGATGATGTTGACTGGTCATGAGAAGGTACAGTAACGTCATAATGGTGAGTGTCGCAGGGTGGTTATGACGAGCTGGGTTGGCTGATGGGAGTGATGAACTTTTTTTCTGTTGGGGTGATGAAATAAGTTTCGGGAGCGTTATCTTGGGGATCGAGAAAGGAAAATTGTGAGGAGCTATTGTGATGTTATCATAACGGTGGCTGAGATAGGAATGTTGTGAAGAGTTATCATAATATCTCAGTGGTTGTAAGTTGTAGGGAGGTTGTAGCAAGCTAAAGTTACACTAATGAAAGATCGATGACGGTTTTCAGGTATTTCATGAATACAGCGGCAAGCAATGTAGGGAAGTGATGAGGAGGTACTGTATTGTTGTCTTGGTGATCACTGTAGGATGGTTGTGAGGAGGTACTGTAGTGTTACACTGGTGATCACTGTAGGATGGTTATGAAGAGGTACTGTAGTGTTACACTGGTGATCACTGTAGAATGGTTGTGGGGAGGTACTGTAGTGTTACACTGGTGATCACTGTAGGATGGTTGTGAGGAGGTACTGTAGTGTTACACTGGTGATCACTGTAGGATGGTTATGAAGAGGTACTGTAGTGTTACACTGGTGATCACTGTAGGATGGTTGTGAGGAGGTACTGTAGTGTTACACTGGTGATCACTGTAGGATGGTTGTGAGGAGGTACTGTAGTGTTACACTGGTGATCACTGTAGGATGGTTATGAAGAGGTACTGTAGTGTTACACTGGTGATCACTGTAGGATGGTTGTGAGGAGGTACTGTAGTGTTACACTGGTGATCACTGTAGGATGGTTGTGAGGAGGTACTGTAGTGTTACACTGGTGATCACTGTAGGATGGTTATGAAGAGGTACTGTAGTGTTACACTGGTGATCACTGTAGGATGGTTGTGAGGAGGTACTGTAGTGTTACACTGGTGATCACTGTAGAATGGTTGTGGGGAGGTACTGTAGTGTTACACTGGTGATCACTGTAGGATGGTTATGAAGAGGTACTGTAGTGTTACACTGGTGATCACTGTAGGATGGTTATGAAGAGGTACTGTAGTGTTACAATGGTGATCACTGTAGAATGGTTGTGGGGAGGTACTGTAGTGTTACACTGGTGATCACTGTAGGATGGTTGTGAGGAGGTACTGTAGTGTTACACTGGTGATCACTGTAGGATGGTTGTGAGGAGGTACTGTAGTATTACACTGGTGATCACTGTAGGATGGTTATGAAGAGGTACTGTAGTGTTACACTGGTGATCACTGTAGAATGGTTGTGGGGAGGTACTGTAGTGTTGTACTGATAACTGTAGAATGGTTGTAACGAGGTATAATTGTGTTAAACTGCTGATCGAGTAGAGTGTTTGTGAGGAACAACTGTACCATTATAGTGTTGAGTGATTTAAGAAGGTATTGATGAGCCATTCTAGCATCACAGTACTAGGCCATGTCAAAAGATTGTGGAGAAGTTCATCAGTGTTGCAGTGGTGGGTGATGCTGGAAGGTTGTGAAGAAATCAAGTTGTTATATACGCAGGAAGGGTTGTAAGGAGCTATTGTAATGTATCAACGGTAAGCGACATAGTAAGGTTGTCAGAAGCTTCTGTAGGGTTATAACTGCGGGCGACGCCAGATGCCTGTGAGAAGGTACTGTAGTGTTACAACGATGAGCGACGTAGGATGGTTGTATCAAGCCAATGTAGTAGTACAGTGAAGGGTGAAGTAGGAAGGTTGTGAAAATCTACTGTATTGTTGTAATGGTGATGTTGTACGAAGGTTGTAAGCAGGTACCTACCAACCTATGAACATGTTCGGCGAGATCTTTTTTGTGGTTGTGAAGGACTGATGCTTACCTTCTTCTCTTTTCTATGTTGAAGGCTTTAGTCTCGGACAAAAGTCTACATCAAGGCCGGGCCTTAATCAAGATGTAGAGAGATTAATGAAAAGGAAAAGAAAAGACAAGGAAAGCTATTTACGAATTTTAGAGAAAGAGAAAAACCTGTTCTTTGAAAAGTGCCAGGCCATAGTTGTTGGGAAGGACATGAGGGGATAAGGGGTTCCAAAGCTTCGACGTGTAGGGGAAAAAATTGCTTGATTAGCAGTACTATTTTCTCTGTTGCCACACCTATTGTATAATTATGAGTCTTAGGCTCATCTGGAATTTGTTTAGCCTTTATCAAAGCTTCTTTTAAATGTTTCTGTGTTCATGGTAGATAGATCACTTACTTCACTTGGTGATACAATGAATAACGTTTCCATTTTTCTCGGTGCTCAGTGGACTGGACGCCGTTGTAGGACAATGAGATGTTCAAGAATTTCTCGCTGCCTAACTCATTTAATGGCAATTCTTCATATTTGCATGTAAAAGGTTTCCAGGTGGCTGTTCAAAGTAAAAGAGCTAAATCCCAATCCCAGGTTTCAAAGACGAAGAAGATACGTGCAGGAAAAGTTCAGCCAGTCTGACATGATACAGTCAGCCAGTCTAAGATGATACAGTCAGCCAGTCTGACATGATACAGTCAGCCAGTCTGGGAAGATACAGTTAGCCAGTAAAGGATGATACATTCAGCCAGTCTGAGATGATACAGTCAGCCAGTCTGACATGATACAGTTACAGTCTGAGATGATACAGTTAGCCAGTTTAGGATGATACAGTCAGCCACTCTGAGATGATACAGTCACAGTCTGACATGATACAGTCAACCAGTCTGAAACGATACAGTCAGCCAGTCTACGATGATACAGTCAGCCAGTCTGAGATGATACAGCAACACAAGCAGACAACACTTACATCTACGTAGGTGTAAAATATGTTGCATATGGTTTGTTTCTTGGTTTAGACGTCGTTTTACATTAGAACAATATGAAAGGCGTTTGTTGCTCTAGAATGAATATTCATTGAACATGAGTTCATAAAAGTGTGAAGTTGCTCATTTGACAATTGTTTTCCCGCTTTATGTCATCGTCCATCGAGGAGGACAATATGGAAAATAATGTTTTACATATTCAGTAAAGTATTGGCATGAGCATGGTGACTATAATTGTAACTTTGATTATAATTTCATGATTTATATTCGATGTTAATTTCAGCTTAACACAATTAATCTATATATCTTCGTTTTGACGTCCAATTTTAATCTCGTAGATTATTCCTGAATGTCCCCGAGCGAGAGTCTGGGATTATTTCCTGAGCGACCATGTTGACCCTCGTTATCATTTTCATTATAGTGACCGACCGACATGTTGCAGAGGATCATACCCCAGTCAAGGTCATCTTGGGTGAGAGGAGAGAGAGTACGGGATAAAGAATGTAGTCATTAATCAGGGTTCAGCAGGTGTTGCTTGTTCATTACGTGCTCCAGTATTTTTCATTATCATTTTCACAAAGACTTTAATCACAGGCGACGTCAAACTTACAAATCTATATTGCCTCAGTAGAAGATTAGATCCTCCTATATGGTCTGGTCTCACGTGTGTAATTTGGTGTATTTCGACCTTACTCTCCTCATCTAGGATCTGTTTCATCTTTTCCATTACTAGTTTTGGAAGATCGCCGGAAGACCATCAAGAGTTGGAACTGAGAACTTTCTTAGTTCGTGCATGGCTGTTGTCGTACCGTCCTAAGTTACTCCAGCATTGGTGGAGGCATTCTCGTCCCAGTTTGTTTTGTCATTGTTAATACGTATTACTTAGACAATCCTATCTCTCGTTGAACTGTTTTCATCTGTCCTGATATTGACTTGTGGTAAATTCTTAGACAAGGTGATTACTTATGCTGTTTTATTTACCTCATTGTAGGTGAATAGTTCCATATTATTTCCACAATTGATATCTGTTATGGTGCTGTCTGTTTGCTGGTATGTGATAAACCTGAACAAGTCTGAGTACTTCACAAATATTTATCCTCTTCTGTTTCCTCTTTTCTGTTGATCCTCGGTCGACCACTTTACGTTTAAGTCAACATACATATCTCGCCCTTCATTCTTCCTGCTCAGGACTGTGGAGAATGAGGTCTAGTACAGTCCATCTAACTGTTGGTTTCTTCAGGTTTTTCAAGATATCTTCCATTGTCATTATTCCACTAACGTTCACTAGTTGGGTTCTGGCTGACCTACCTACAGGACGCAGTATTTACCGTTGCTGTTGTCTCACTTGTTCCCATTTCTTACGGCCAATCTTCACCACTAGACTGACTACTTCCTGATCTACCTCCATATACTACCAGTCCTCCCTGGTTACTCACCTCTCATAATGTTCTGATAAGATCCGTTTCATTTTACCTGTTTCGTTCAGCCAGGTTTCTGGTGGATTCATCAGTCTGACGTCATTATCCCTAGATCATTTATGAACACATTTCGTTTTAAGAATCGAGTTGCCAGTAATTAAGCTTTGTACAGAGATAAATTATTTTCCAAGATTTTTTATCTTGTTATAACTCTGGCTATTACTGTACATCGTCTCATGTGTGTTTACTATCCTACTAACGTCATTTTCTTCACCATTCTGACTATCTAGTCGTTCTAAGAAATGGTCTCGACTTTTCACACTATTGGTATTATCATAGCTTGTCCAGGTCAGGTGCTAACTGTCTGGATAAATTGTTCTACTGTCATATCATCCATTCACATTCCTAAATGCTCATCTATTTCTGTGATTCATAATGTATCTTTGTTTCATCACATCTTTTCCGTATGCTCGTGTGTCTCTTCATTAGAATTATGATTTGTTCTGTTTCGATCTTGTTCGCTTGTTTGTGTGACTACGGGCTTCTTCATTGACTTGGTGTAAGAGTTAAAATTTCTTGCCCCATTTATCTTTTAATGTGTGTTATAACAGCAGAAAACTTCTGTTTCCTTTAGTTCAGTTGGGTGTAGAAATTTGCAACAATTTCCCTGCTAACGGACAAGATATTTCTTCACGGTAGGAACATAATTGTGGATGTCTGTATTTAATGTTCTATTCTATACTACATCTTCTTGTATCATGACTTCCAAAATGAAACTAAACGTGGCAGAGTGTAGTGTGCAACAGTGTAGGATGCACAGTACACATTGTAGGGTGTACAATGTAGGGTGCACAGTGTAGGTTACTTAGTGTTGGGTGCACAGTGTAGGGTGCACAGTGTGGGTGCACAGTGTAGGGTGCACAGTATCGGATGCACTGTATAGGATGCACAGTGTAGGGTGCACAGTGTAGGGTGCACAGTATAGGATTCACAGTATAGGATGCACAGTGTAGGGTGCTCAGTGTAGGGTTCACAGTGTAGGGTTCACAGTGTAAGATGCACAGTGTAGGGTGCACAGTGTAGGGTGTACAGTGTACGGTGCACAGTGTACGATGTACAGTGTACGGTGCACTGTGTACGGTGCACAGTGTAGGGTGCACAGTGTAAGATGCTTATATCTACACTGATCATGATACCTACTTCCTCCTCCAAGATGATAGTGAGAGTCTTCAAGATGATGTTCAGGTCTTAATTTTCATCATTTTCTCTGTATGTTTCTTTCCGTTCCTCCTCTACTAATCATTCTGTAGTGTTACAGCAGCAGGTGACGTAGGAAGGTTGTGAGGCGTTACTGAAGTGCTATAGTGACGGGCGATGGACTGTTATAAAAAGCTGATAAATTTTTATTAGGGCAAAAGCTGCAGGAGATTATTTGAGATATTGTGGTGTTACAATGATTAAACAATGGAAGAGGAATATGAGGAACTTCTGTAATGTTACAATGGTGACTGATGCAGGAAAGTTAGGAGAAGCTGATGCAGTATTACAGATATTCTGATCAGGATGGTTATGAGACGTTACTCTGTTGTTTTGATTATTAATGGTTAACGCTTGAACGATTTTAAAAGACACAGTCCATCTTAGTGGAGTGTAATGTAGGAATGTTGTGATGAACTACATTAGCATTCATTTGCTGGAAAATATATACAATTTATGGGAACTAATGTAGTCATACCAGAGTGAGCGATGTAGGAGGTTTTCAAGAATCTACCACACTGGTAAGGTGGTTTATATAGGAAGGTTATGATAGATAAAACTGACGTTACAAGGTGACAAATGAAGGTTGTGGAGAACTTATGTGCTGCTATCTTGGTTCGTAATATATGAAAGATTTGAATTTGAGTTCATGATTTAGGAATGTTGTAATAGGTGACAGTTCTACAACAGTTGTGATACAGAAAGGCTGACAGGAGACAGTACAGTGTTACATTTAATGACGATGCAGGAAAGTTGTGAGGAGTTCCTGCAGGGTTACAGTGTTGTCAGCATCTACTGCCCGCTTGTTGTGTGTTATAATGCAAGACAATAAACCTTTCCTTATTAAGTGCAAGATTTAGAATTATATATTCCTAGCGTTACACCGCTGTCAACTTGGTTGGGATCAATTGGTGCTTTATATTCATGAGAAAATCTCTGAATGCATGGCTCTGTTTCCAATCCGATAACAAAGTTTGGGTTTTTGGGAATGAGGCCATAAACTGAGTGCCAGACTTTTTGAGAGCAAACATCGAGGTAGGCTCCATCGTGGAACTGTGCCATTACCCAGAATTAGGTGAGGACAAGGGATGTTGGCTGATGCAACAGAACGTGTCTTGACACTCAACTGATATCTGACCAAGTGACCCAGTCTATGTACAGAAGTCATCTGTCCTCACATTGTGTCGACTACCGGCCGGCGTCTGTATTTGGTCATCCTTCCTCTGTACAGCCTTCGTGTTATTCATCAACATTGTACATCTCAGATTAGGGAGAGGCGTTTATATCCACACATGCTGAGTGCCGAGACCAATACAGCCGGTGGTTTTGACTCGCTTATGTCGACCATTCTAGTCCACATTCTTACCCATATCAAGGACTACATCAGGCTCTAGTTCATGAGCTAAGAAAAACAGGAATTATCCCGCCCACCAAACAGGCATGTAATGTAGGGACACACTGCTCTTCGCTCTTCCTCGCAGAACCAATATGTGGTATTTCAAAAAACCTTTTCTCTCCTTCCCGCAAAATTAAAGAGTAGAAATTCATGCAAGACCCGCCCTTCCCTTCCCAGCCAGAAGTTTAGGACAGACGCACCAAGAAGAACGGCGCTTCACTCCTCCAGAGAGAAACAAGAACACCAGGAAGCGCCATGTCCTTACCTCAGCCGTTCGGAGTCAATATGCAGAAGCAGGAACACCAGGTTGCTCTGTGTCCGTATCCTTAACGGAACGAGCCAGATTTTATGACAGAATCACCGGGAATAATGTATGTCAGACCAGATCACCAGAGAGCACCTTGTCCCCCTCACTATACCTACCAGCCAACGTGTTGAGGAAGAAGCACTAACGAGTGCCTTCATCCCTCCCTTGATCTTCAGACAGAGCATGTCGAGAACAGAAGCAATGTCTCCATGCTTTCCCTGCAAAGCCAGTATGTTGAGACAGAAGCAGCCAGTCTCCATAACTTCCCTGTAGATCCAGTATGTTGAAACAGAGGCAATCCGCATCCATGCTTTCCCAACACAGCCAGCATGTTGAGATAGAAGGCACATAAGCACTAATAATCACCCATCTCTCGCCGTCCACTTTCATCATACTTCCACAACTCCTTTTTTCAGGAGTAGTGCTACTCCTTCCTTTGCTCTTGTTCTATCACCAACCCCTCACTTTACTCCCAAGACTTTTTCAACCCATTCTTCCCCTTCACCCTTGACCTTCGTTTCACTCAGAGACAGAACATCCAGGTTTCTTTCTTCAAACATACTACCTATCTCTCCTTTCTTCTCATCTTGGCTACATCCATACATATTTAGACTCCCAATTTTGAGCCTTCGAGGAGAATGAGCACTCCTTACCTGGCTCCCTCTGTTCCTTCTTTTAGTAATTGAAATACAAGAAGGGGGGAAGGATTTCTAGCCCTCCGCTCCCATCTGCTTTTGTCACTTTCTACGACACGAAGGAAATACGGAGGCAGAAATCTTTCTCTCCTACCCTAGAGGTATAATGATGATAATAGTAATCATGACTATAATTACAATAATGATAATGATAATGATAATTATGATAATAATAATGATAATGATAATAATGATAATGATAATTATGATAATGATAATGATAATAATGATAATGATTATAATGCTTATAATCATTATGATGATAATGATAATAATGATAATGATAATGATAAATAATAATAATGATAGATGATAATAATAGTAATGATAATAATGATATTAATAATAATAAATGACAATCATAATAATAATGATAAATGACAATAAAAATGATAATAATAAATGATGATAATGATGAGAATGATTACGATGATGATAATGTTAGTATGTACTATGTATTGACCGACCAGTGAGTGAAGGAGTCCTTCCTAGTCAGCTGACCCGGATGGTTAAATGTAATGGTGGAACTCACGTCTTGCAACGCTAGTAGTATGCTCGAAGGACAGTCCGGGTTGGATCAAGTTGCTCCAGTCAATACAAATAAGAAATCTCCCTCCACCTTCCAAAGGAAGGATGCATGTAACAAGAGTGTGTAGGTCTTTGTATCTCATAATAACATTGAAAACATTTCAAATAGAATATCATATTTTGTAACCTGACAGGCTGAATATAGGGTAATCATAGCAATAGTGAGCTGTGTTTCGTCCGTTACGTTGGCAAAGGAGACATTTTTTATGGAAAGTTTAATATTAGTTAGCGACCGGCCAGAGTAGGCGATAAACCATTGTAAGACGAGTAGCAACTACGTTTCTGTATAGTGGATGTGTACCTGTTATTGTATATTGGTGTGGGTGGCCCAGGAAATATCATGTGATTAGTGACTGTATATGTTATGCTACTCAGCACACATTTCCTGTAACACAAGGTGTAAGCAATACATGTTCAGCCGTTTACGGATACGAGATAATGACACAATGTGGAGCATCTGGAGCCCTAGACCACAGGCCAGCTTGGCGTCCCCTGTCTGCCTCTTCGTTTCCTTCAGCTCCGGTATGTGTGGTCCTGCATGGTGAGGGAGTTGTGGTCGAGTATCAGGAGGCACAGCTTAATTTGCGTAAGCAGAGGAGGAGACGCATGTGACTGTGTTTATATGGCTTGAAGAGCTGACATAGAGTCACATATCACAATCCCTTTCCGGTGAGAAGTAATAAGAAAGGTCAACGTGTAACGTATAGCTGGAAGCTCGCTGTGTGTGGTGTTACCCCAGAATCGGTAACGATGTAGGGACGTTTCAAGGAATTCATCTCCGTAAGCTGCAAGAGTACGACTAGAAGGTCCATTAGGTTGTAGTGTTCTGCCGGTGAAGATTCCCGTAGCTATGGGATAAAGATCTTGCAACACCCGTATATTCTCCATCGCGAGCTACTTCTGTAGTTATACAGGAAGATCTTTGGATATGCGAGAAAAAATAATATTACGAGGTGTTTGTAGTCAATGGGGTGGAGGAGAGGGTAGGATTACCTCTTGCTCTTATTCCATGTCTGTTTCATACATAGTGTCTTCAATGTGTGTAGAGTTATGTGTTAGTGATTATTATCAATACTATCATCATCATCATTATGATTATCATCAATATTATCATTATTATTATCATTATCATTATCATCATTATTATTATTATTATTATTATTATTATTATTATTATTATTATTATTATTATTATTATTATTATCATTATCATTATTATTATTATTTTTTTTTTTTTTTTTTATACTTTGTCGCTGTCTCCCGCGTATTGCGAGGTAGCGCAAGGAAACAGACGAAAGAAATGGCCCAACCCCCCCCATACACATGTACATACACACGTCCACACACACAAATATACATACCTACACAGCTTTCCATGGTTTACCCCGGACGCTTCACATGCCTTGATTCAATCCACTGACAGCACGTCAACCCCTGTATACCACATCGCTCCAATTCACTCTATTCCTTGCCCTCCTTTCACCCTCCTGCATGTTCAGGCCCCGATCACACAAAATCTTTTTCACTCCATCTTTCCACCTCCAATTTGGTCTCCCTCTTCTCCTCGTTCCCTCCATCTCCGACACATATATCCTCTTGGTCAATCTTTCCTCACTCATTCTCTCCATGTGCCCAAACCATTTTAAAACACTCTCTTCTGCTCTCTCAACCACGCTCTTTTTATTTCCACACATCTCTCTTACCCTTACGTTACTTACTCGATCAAACCACCTCACACCACACATTGTCCTCAAACATCTCATTTCCAGCACATCCATCCTCCTGCGCACAACTCTATCCATAGCCCACGCCTCGCAACCATACAACATTGTTGGAACCACTATTCCTTCAAACATACCCATTTTTGCTTTCCGGGATAATGTTCTCGACTTCCACACATTTTTCAAGGCTCCCAAAATTTTCGCCCCCTCCCCCACCCTATGATCCACTTCCGCTTCCATGGTTCCATCCGCTGACAGATCCACTCCCAGATATCTAAAACACTTCACTTCCTCCAGTTTTTCACCATTCAAACTCACCTCCCAATTGACTTGACCCTCAGCCCTACTGTACCTAATAACCTTGCTCTTATTCACATTTACTCTTAACTTTCTTCTTCCACACACTTTACCAAACTCCGTCACCAGCTTCTGCAGTTTCTCACATGAATCCGCCACCAGCGCTGTATCATCAGCGAACAACAACTGACTCACTTCCCAAGCTCTCTCATCCCCAACAGACTTCATACTTGCCCCTCTTTCCAAGACTCTTGCATTTACCTCCCTAACAACCCCATCCATAAACAAATTAAACAACCATGGAGACATCACACACCCCTGCCGCAAACCTACATTCACTGAGAACCAATCACTTTCCTCTCTTCCTACCCGTACACATGCCTTACATCCTCGATTATTATTATTATTATTATTATTATCATTATCATTATTATTATTATTATTATCATTATTATTATTATTATTATTATTATTATTATTATTATTATTATTATTATTATTATCACTATTATCATTATTATCATTATCATTATCATTATTATTATTATCATTATTATTATTATTATTATCATTATTATCATTATTATTATTATTATTATTATTATTATTATTATTATCATTATCATTATTGTTATTATCATATTATCATTATTATTATCATTTCTATTATTATTATCATTATTATCATTACCATCATCATCATTATTATCAATATTATTATTATTGTTATCATTACCATTATAATTATCATTATCATTATTATTATTATCATTATTACTATCATTATTTTTATCATTATTATCATTACTATAATCATTATTATTACTACTATCATTATCTTACGGTTCACAATCTGGTAAGGTAAAAGTTTAAAAGCCATTGTTACCACAAATTAATGCTCGCTCTTGTTAACAAACAATGTGGTTATCAAAGTAGGTAATTGCACAGTTTATTTCCCTGTGAACTGTAGCTAATGTACGTCTGCTCCTGCCATGTACGTGAATAGCAACAGTTTCATTCAACTTTTTCTTACATTACTTTGATAAAAGATCGTGTCAGTGTACGTGTCAGTATACGTGTCAGTATACGTGTTAGTATACCTGTCAGTACACGTGTCAGTATACGCGTTATTATACGTGTTAGTGTACGTGTCAGCATGCGTGTCAGTATACGTGTCAGTATACGTGTTAGTATACGTGTCAGTATACGTGTCAGTGTAAGTGTTATTATACGTGTTAGTGTACGTGTCAGTATACGTGTCAGTATACGTGTTAGTGTACGTGTCAGTATACGTGTTAGTGTACGTGTCAGCATGCGTGTCAGTATACGTGTCAGTATACGTGTCAGTATAGGTGTCAGTATACGTGTTAGTGTACGTGTCAGTATACGTGTCAGTATACGTGTTAGTGTACGTGTCAGTATACGTGTTAGTGTACGTGTCAGCATACGTGTCAGTATACGTGTCAGTATACGTGTCAGTATACGTGTCAGTGTACGTGTTAGTGTACAGATTTATAGCTTCAGAATCACACTGGGTATAGAAGATGACAAAACCGGCGTCCAGCGAAGTAGAGAGCATGACTTATAAACTATTGTAGGGTTATCTCCGGCGTGCTGGACGTGACTTACAGACTCAGTCAGTACAATGACTGAGGTGACAACACAGTGAGCGATCGGGAACCACAAAGGTCGATCGTATATGGTTCTGTCATTAGGTTATGATACTTGTGGCGAAGATTAGCAACATAATGATACACACGACTGAGAATTACATCAAACTAACAAGAGTTTGATGATTAATCTCACGTCAGTAATATATAGTTCTCAGTAATTTGTATCGTCTTGGTGGAAACCTCTCACCACACCATATTTTTATTTTCCACCATAATTGAAAGTTAGATCCACGTCATCATTTCAAAAGAGGATAGTAGGCAGTGAATTTTGAGTATTAAAAAACTATGAACGAATTACTATTTTTCTGGGCAGTATTTAAACAACATACGTAGCTGTGTGTGTATAGAATTTATGACCAAGAGATAAGTCCAGACATAAGGGAAAGTCTGGGACACTTGAGGGAAAGTTACGAGTGGAAAAACGTGACTCACTTGTAAGCTCCCTGGTGAGTTATCAGATCTCATCACATGAGCTTGGAAGCTGAAATACAGCATCCGGTACCGTGTGGGAGCTACTTCGTTGCGGAACTTATAGACGGAGGAGGAAAGCTGTTCACCGACGATGAATTTGTACAGAAATATACTGACGATTGCCCACGTTTTCCAAATTGAAAATAGAAATTCATTAAATTTCCTACCTTCCACTACCGCTGTGTGAGAGTAATGGATGTATCTGATACAGATGGTGTAGCTGTTTGTTTCTGCTCGCAGGGTGAAGGAAAATGTTGGGATGCCTAAAGAGTTAGCACTGTTTACAGGATTAAAAGGTACAACTACGTGCGGTTTATTCAAGAGCCCGAGCCAAGTTAGACACAGATTATACGAGGAACATGGTTGGTACCAACAACGACTATAGATGGCATATCATTATCATCATAATCATCATTATTATTATTCTAATATTATTATTATCATTATAATTATTATTATTATTATTATTATTATTATTATTATTATTATTATTATTATTATTATTATTATCATTATTATGATTATTATTATTACCATTATCATTGTTATTATCATTATCATTATCATTATTATTATTATTATTATTATTATTATTATCATTATTATTATTATTATTATTACCATTATCATTGTTATTATCATTATCATTATCATTATTATTATTATTATTATTATTATTATTATTATTATTATTATTATTATTATTATTATTACCATTATCATTGTTATTATTATTATCATTATTATTAGTGTTGTTATTATTATTATCCTTATTATTATTATTATTATTATTATTATTATTATTATTATCATTATTATTATTATCATTATTTTTGTTATTATTATCATTATCATTATTACTATTTTTTTTTTTTTTTTCATACTATTCGCCATTTCCCGCGATAGCGAGGTAGCGTTAAGAACAGAGGACTGGGCCTTTGAGGGAATATTCTCACCTGACCCCCTTCTCTCTTCCTTCTTTTGGAAAAAAAAAAAAAGAAAAACGAGAGGGGAGGATTTCCAGCCACCCGCTCCCTTCCCTTTTAGTCGCCTTCTACGACACGCAGGGAATACGTGGGAAGTATTCTTTCTCCCCTATCATTATTATCAATATCATTATTATTATTATTATTATTATTATTATTATTATTATTATTATTATTATTATTATTATTATCATTATTATTATTATCATTATTATTATCATCATTATTATTATTATCATTATTA